>NW_007022816.1:82131-104429 GCF_000164805.1 Carlito syrichta
AAGAACAGAGTACCATATGTTCTCACTCATAAGCAGACCCTGAACATTTACCATAATACTGTAAGAAAGAGATTGGCAGTAGCAGGATACTGCCAGGGTGGAGGTGGGGACACAATATCAACAAGGGTACCGGATCTCAAACCAGGTAAAGTGTGGACCAAAGTGAAGCCTAAGCTCTACCTGTACAATGTCCACTTGTATACCTAATCCTGAATTGCACCACATTGTTTTTTTAATTTTTAATTTTAAAGACGTAGGGTATAAATCAGGGTTAGATATAGATGTTCATTATGCAGGTACCCTTGTTGATGAGGTATGCCTCCCCACCCCTGGCAGTTTCCCACTACTGCCAATCCCACCCCTCCCTGGCAGTTTCCCACCACTGCCAAGTCCTTTCTTATAGTATGATGATAATTGTTCAAGGTCCACTTATGAGTGAGAAATGTGTGTACCCCACATCTTTAAAATAAAATATTTTTAAAAAGAGATAGTCTAAAATATTGTCATATGAGGCAAATGAAGAATACGCCAAAAACATAGAATAAAAAGAACCACCATGCTATCTAAAGCAGCTAATTAATAAAAGTATTTTTCTAGAAAAAAAAAATGTGGTACATATACAGGATGGAATATTACACAGTCATAAAGAAGGAAAAAACTACGGACTTCGCAGCAACTTAGATGGATTTGGAGTCTCTCATTCTCATTGATCTATCACAGAAACAAAGAACGGATTACCGCATGCTGTCACTCATAAGTTGACCCTGAACACCTGTCATAATACTGCAAGAAAGGGACTGGCAGTAGTGAGACAGTACCAGGGATGGTGGGCACACAAAATCAATACATGTGCTCGACTCTAGTCTAGGCATAGTGAGGATCAGAGGAGATTCAAACTTCACCTGTACATAGACTACTTGTGCACCCAAACCTGACTTGTACCACACGTCTGAAATGAAATGAAATAAAAATAAATTACCTTCAGATGATTCATAGAAACAAATAGGAAAAGTAAAACAATAAATCTTCTAGAAGAAAGCATAAGAGAACATTTTCAGAACCTTAAAGTACTCAGTGAGTTCTTTTCTTTGTTTTTTGAGTTGGAGTCTCACTCTGTCGCCCAGACTGGAGGGCAGTGGCCGCTCCCAGTCACCGCAGCCTCAACTTGCTGGGCCCCGACGATCCTTCCGCCTCAGCCTTCCAAGTAGCCGGAACTACAGGCATGCACCACCATGCCCAGCTCATTTTTGATTGATGGTAGAGATGAGGTCTCGCTGCCCAGGTGGGTCTCGAACCCACGGGCTCAGGCAATCCACTCACCTCAGCCTCCCAAAGGCGTGGGATTACAGGCTGAGCCACCGATCCCGGCATGAGTTCTTAAACAGAACACAAAACACAACTAACCATAAAGAAAAATATTATAAATGAGCTGCATTAAAATTTAAAATTTCTGCTTATCACAGATACCAGTAAGAGAAGAAAAGCAACAAAGTGAAAGAAAATATTTACAAGTCTATTGCAAAAAGACTCATCCAGAACAGAGAAAAAGCTCTTATATATCAATAAGAAAATGGCAGATAACCCAACAAAAACACAGACAAAGCTGTAAGTGGGCACTTCCCTCTAAGAAGCTATAAAGACATTCAAAGTCACGTGGCTTTGTCATCAGGAAAATACATATTAAACTTACACAATGCAGGGTAACTAATAACTCTCAAGAGTGGTTAAACTTTTAAAATTAAAAAAAAAAAAGTAGCAGAAAATACCAAGTACTGGAAGAGAAGAAGAACCATGGGAACTGGCACACGACGTTGATAAGAATGTAAACTGGCACAACCACCGTGGAAAACACTCGCAGTGCCTGCTCTGCCAGCTGTTGCTACATGGCAAGTCACCCTGGGGTTCATGGCTTGACATTACAGCCATTTTCTTTAGCTAACAACTGGTGAGTCGGCAACTCAGGCAGTTCATCTACAGAGACAGCGCCTTCTACAGGGACAGGCTGAGGCGGGAGGATCGCCAGAGCCCAGGTCAAGGCTACAGTGCCCTGTGATTGTACCACTGCACTCCAGCCTGGGTGATAGAGTGAGAGTCCCACTCAAAAAAATAAAAAAAAGCACATGCAACCAAAGCATAAACAGACAGAGAATTACATCAAGCTAAAAAGTTTCTGCACAGCAGAGGAAACAAGAAAGAGACAACCCACAGAATGCAAGAAAACATTTGCAAACTACTTCTGCAAAGGATTATTAATCAGAATACATAAGGAGCTCAAATAACTCAATACGAAAAAAAAAACCAAATACTCTGATTAAAAATGGGAAAAAGACCTGAGCAGACATTTCCCAAGAAGACATACAAATAGCCAACAGGTATAAGAAAAAATGCTCACCATCACTAATCATCAGAGAAATGCAAATCAAAACTACAATGATATGTCATCTCACCCCAGTTAAAACAGCTTTTATCAAAAAGACAGGCAATAAAGAATGTTGGTAAGGATGTGTAGAAAGTGAACTCTTATACACAGGTGGTGGGAATGCAAACTAGTACAGACACCATGGAAAACGCAGTATGGAGGTTCCTCAAAAAATTAAAAACAGAACTACCCTGTGACCCAGCAATCCCACTGCTGAGTATACATCCAAAAAAAAAAAAAACCGAAATCAGTATTTTGAA
Organism: Carlito syrichta; assembly: GCF_000164805.1. Lineage (NCBI taxonomy): Eukaryota > Metazoa > Chordata > Mammalia > Primates > Tarsiidae > Carlito > Carlito syrichta. The sequence continues at coordinate 84,811 of NW_007022816.1, forward strand.
GAGACATCCGTACTCCCACGTTTACTGCAGCACTACTGACAATAGCCAGGATATGGAATCAACCTAAACATCCTTCAAAAGATGAATGGATAAAGAAAATGTGGCATATACACACAATGGAATCTTATTCAGTCATAAAAAGAATAAAACCCTGTTATTTGCAACAACATGGATGGAACCGGAGGACATCTTGTTAAATGAATTAAGCCAGGCACAGAAAGACAAATATTGCATGTTCTCACTCACACATGGTAGCTAAAAAAACAGAAAAAATGGAGACAGAACATAGAATGATGGTTACTAGAGGCTGGAAAGGGTTGTAAGGGGAAGGGATAATGAAGTAATTATATGAATCACCATGATGCAGAATCAGGAGAAGCCTTGAGCTTGTTTTCCTGCAACTAGACTGTCCCATCTAGGGGTGATAAGAGACTGACACCTGAAATATGTTGCTTATCCCGTCTATTCTGTAATCTCATTTTGATTGCTGTCACTGCAAAAAACCCTGCTTCACAAAGACAGGATGTTGGAAACAGAAGCAGGCTTTTCAGTGCTAATCTGACAGGAGGCGGAGCTCAGACATCAGTAAAGCAAATGAGGAGGGGAGCAACTGTAAGTACAGATGAAGCTTTGCTGGCTGGCCCACTCACCTCCTGCTATGTGATCGGGTTCTAACTAGCCACAGACGGGTCTGTGGACTGTGGGTTGGAGACCCCAGATCTACACTGTCAAATTTAAGGTCATAGAATTGTTTGCAATAATCTATTATTATACTTTGAACATACGTAGGATGTATAGTGATATCTCCTTTCATTCCCGATATGAGCAAGTTAAATCTTCTTCTCATCCTTGATCGGTCTGGCTAAAAAGTTCATTGACTTTACTCATCATTTAAAGATTCAGCTTTTCTCTGTGTTCAATGTCATTGATTTCTATTTTAAGCTTTACTTCTTCCTTCATCAGTTTACTTTGGGCTTAACTTGCTCTTCTTTTGCCAGTTTCTGTAGATGGGAGTTTAGATGAATAACTTGGGGGTTTCTTCTTCCTTCTTTTGATGCTTTCAAGATTTTCTCTTGTCTTTCAACATTTTTAGTGCAATGTGCCTAGGTATGAATATTTTTGCATATATTTGAACTTTAAGCTCATTGAGCATCTTGGATGTTCAGATTGAAGGTTTTCATCAAATTTAAATATCTCTGCTATCAGTTCTTCAAATATATTTCTGCTCATTTGTCTCTTCTTGTTCTGGTTCCCTCACTACACATATGTTGGTGCACTTCTCCGGGCAATGCTCGTTTTTCTTCCTTTTTCTCTCCGTTCTGCAACTTGCATCACCTCGAGCAATCTGTCTTCAAGTTCACTGATTCTTAATTCTTTCAGTTCAAATATGTTGAACCCCTGTGGTGAATTTTTCACTTCAGTTATTATACTGTTTAATTCCAGAATTCCTACTTGGTTCTTTTTGTTTGTTTGTTTGTAGAGACAGTCTCACTGTGCTGCCCAAGTTGGAGCACAGTGGCTATTCACAAAGCCATAGCACACCACAGCCTCAAACTCGTAGACTCAGGTGATCCTCCCCCCAGTCCCCCCCAGAGCTGGAACTCCAAGTGCACATCACCATGCCCACTCTGGCTCTTTCTTACCATTTCTATCCATTTATATTCAACATTTGATGAGACATCAAATAGAGCTTCCCTTACTTTTTTAAACATGCTTTCCTTTAGTTCTTTGAACATATTTATAATAGCTGCTTTGAAGTCTTTGTCAACTCTGGCTTCTGGGTCCTATCACAGGCAGTTTCTGTGTTTTCAGTTTCTGTGCATGTCATGCAACTTTATTTCTAGAAAAATGGACATTTTAGGTAATACTTGATAGCAACTATGGATGCTGATTCCTCTCTCTGTTCTCCAGGAGTCATTTTAGTTGCTATTTACTTGTTTATTTGATTAATGGCTTAGCTAGAATATATCAGTGATGCATGTTTCCTCCATGGTGTGAAGACATTGGTGTCACTCCTCAGTGTGTGCTGCCCTGGCCATGTGCAGTCACCCTGGAATGACAATGGTTTTAGCAGAGTCCTCTGGGATGACAATGGTTTTAACAGAATCCTCGTGTCTTTCTTATCTTTATTTCCCTCATCTTTCTGTTAAACTGTATGTCTAATTTGATATCAAACCCAGTTGATGTGCACTACTAATTGCTGGCTGATTGCTCTACTGTTTTCAACAATGCCCTGGGCCATAAACTGCTCCACAGTCTGATCCAACTAAATTCAGCCAGGGGGGATGGTGATGCAGTCTTTGAGGGCTGCTCTGATCTCAGGACTCTTCTTAGCAGTCTCTTTCCCTGGTTCTCACCAGTGAACTGACTGGCCTATGGTTTCGCTTATTGCTGTTAATCACAAGGCGCAGTCAGACTCCTCCTGTTCGTCATTGTGTTCTAGAGTTGACGTAAGTTTGAACTTCCTTACACTGTTGTCCATAGTGTTTCTTTGGAAAGAGTCCCTAGACTGCCTCTTCCCTTGTGCAAAATCCCTAAGTCACTACTCTGGGCACTATGCAGAGACAGTAGTCTCTCTTACTCTTGGCTTGCCTCTCTTGGAGTGGAATCTCCACTCTAGGAACAAGGTTGGGTAAGGACAATCAGGGCCACAGTATTCTTTACCTACCAGGCCTGGGGCAGAGCCTCTGCCCTACAAGTGGGGCTGACTGGAGGAAGGGAGCCCCAACCACTCATCTGCACTCACCAGAAATGGAGACTCCTCAACTCAGACTTCAAGGGGATAAGAAATGCTAGCAGCGTGCCCCTCTCAATGAGGTACTGTATCCCTCGATTGAGAGCTGAAAGGAGAAAACACCATCTTCCTGGCCACACCCACTGTGACTGGAACTTCCATTAAGCTTGGCTAGAGGGACAGGGGAAGGCTGGAAGTAAGTCATGGCTCAAGTGCCACCAACTCTTGCTGTTCTTACCATGTTGTGGTTTATTTTCTTGAATAAGAATGTCTTCATTTGCTCTTTGTGCTTAGCTCAATTTCCAGAAACTTTCAACTACCAGTTATGTGTGTTTTGATATGAAGAAGATCTGCAGAGCTCCTCATGTGGTCAATTCTAAAAACAGAACTCGCTCTTCTTTTCTAACATAAGTATTTCATGCTATAAATTTCCCAATAAGACTGACTGTCTGCATCCCACAAATTTGGTATGTTGTGTTGTCATTTTAATTTAGTCTAAAAATTTTTCTACTTTCTCTTAAGACTTTTTTTTTTTTTTTGAGATGAGTCTCACTGTTGCCCAGGCTGGAGTGCAATGGCACCATCATGGCTCCCCACAGCCTCAACCTCCCGTGCTCAGGTGACCCTTCCATTAAGCCTCCCAAGTAGTTGGGACTACAGCATGTAGAGAAGAGGTCTCACTATGTTATTTTTGTAGAGAAGAGGTCTCACTATGTTGCCCAGACTGATCTTGAACTCCTGGGCTCAAATGATCCTCCTGTCTCCACCTCCCAAAGTGCTGGAATTACAGGCATGAGTCAACGAACCTGGTCAAGACTTCTTCTTTTACCTCTGGATTATTTAGAAGTACGGTGTTAAATCTCCAAATATTTGTGGATTTTTCCAAATAATTTCTACTGATCTCTAGTTTAATTCCCTTATGATCAGAAGAAGTACGATTATAATCACTAGAATTTCGTTGAGAGGTTCTGAAAAATGCTGATGCTTATTTCTATGCCTCAGCAGGCAATCAACTCCGTTAGACAGTCTGTGAATTCTCTCTCTCCATCTGTGAACAGTAGCTCTGAAGTCAGTTCCTTGTTCAAAGCTTTTACTATGACATTTGAGTCTGCCCATCACATGTACCACTGAAGAGTTGATCTGGCACTGGGGAAGTAGTTGACATCATAGCTCAGCTCCCTAAGACATTTCTACGACTTAGGGGTACATTCCACATACACACAACTGGAGGAAGGCTGCAACTTGTGCAGATTCATGCACAGATTTAGGGATCCCCTGGTCCCACTCTTTCCTCTCCTGGATTTCTCCTCACGCTCTCCTGCTCTGAGAGCTTCTTCCTCGGTCCCACTAGACAAATTGATGAGGTTCCTTCAGAGTTTGAGTATCCTGCATTGTTGTGCAGATCCATGTGACTGGGCCCACTCTCAATGTGACAAGCAAAAAGACAGAGAAAAAATTATAGAAAATGCTCCCTGACACTCTTTGCATAACAGACGTTCCTCTTCCCATTGAACTATCCAACCAGATGGATACAAATGCCTGCTGCTGCACCACAAAAGTCTAGATTTTCAACAGAGACTGCTCTAGGGCAGGGCCAGAATACAAAAAAAAGGATTCTCTAGACACTCTTCCAGTCTTTCTTCCAGCCCTCTAGCCAAAGATAGGCTTCTCTGTGAGCTTCTGCTGTCCTCGCACACTACACAATCCTTCAACGTGGTCCACCCTGGAATCAAAGCAGGGAGTTAAAGAGGGAAAACAAAAAGACAAACAGGAAATGGGAAATGCCTGGCCACTGTACCACCTATTCTTCATGACTGCACTTCCCGAACCCCAGGTAGCCGCAATCATCCACCTTAAGAGTCCCCAGGTGACTGGTTTATGTGCTTTTGTCCATAATTTTGGGTTGTAGGAGAACCAGGCTACAAAGATTTACTCCATCGTGGCCAGAAGCAGAAGTTTATATTTACTTTAAAAAAAAAAATAGGCCAGGCTCAGTCTATAATCCCAGTACATTGGGAGGCCGTGGCAAGTGGACAACCTGAGCCCACGGGTTCAAGACCAGCTGGGGCAAGTTGGCGAGATCTCATCTCTACAATAAATAAAAAATTAGCTGGGTGTGGTAGCATGCACCTATAGTTCCAACTACTTGGAAGGCTGAGGCAGAAGGATCACAGGAGCCCAGCAGGTCGACGCTGGGGTGGCCATGAGTACCTCTTTTTAACTTAGGTAATTTTGTCCTGTTCACAAAATCTGACATATTTACTTGTTTGTGGAAAGCTATAGCCAAAGAGAAGCCTAAAATATCAAAATGTTCACTTTTGTTTCTAAGATTATTGCATAGCATGAAAATGGGCAGATTTCTAACCTACATTAAAAAACCATAAAATGGCCTAAAATAAAATTATATAAAACAGCTGAAATTACATACTGATTTAATGAGAATTATCCCAGTTAATCACATTCAAAAGCATTCCATTAATGAATATTTTAAAACATATTTGCCTTCTCAGGTCTTTCTGCAAAATAAAGACACATGAAGAAGAAGAAAAGGAAAAAAGAGAGACAGAAGAGAGGAATGAAAGAAATAGGAGAAAAAGGAAAAGATGAGAAAAAATATGCATAATTAAAAGTTTGGGCCAGGGGCAGTAGCTCACACCTGGAATCCCAGCACTTTGGTAGGCTGAGGTGAGAGGATTGCCCGAGCCCACGGGTTTGAGACCAGCCTGGGCAACTTGGCAGAGAGCTCATCTCTAAGATTAAAAACAATAAATTAGCTGGGCACAGTGGTGCATGCCTTTAGTTCCAGCTGCTTAGAAGACTGAGGCAGAAGGATTGCCTGAGCCCAGCAGGTCAAGGCTGCAGTGGCCGTGAGCATACCACTGCACTCCAGCCTGGGAGATAGAATGAGACTTTGACTCAAAAATAAAAAGTCTGAAAATAAACATCATCAATTTAATCACAACTTAAGAATAAGAATAATATAATTTTTTTAGGATAAAAGTTGGTCTTCCTACGTATGGTCTTTTTTCTTTTAAATCACCAGCCAATACGACCATGACTATTAGTACTACAATTCAAAAACTTCATGCAGTGAAAGCTTTTAATTATGTCACTTTTCCCATCCATTTTTATACCTATAAAATAGGAAAAGGCATTCGAATTTAAAGAGGAAAGGGATTCTTAATTTGTGTCACGACTGCAATCCTCCTGCTGGGAATATACCCAGAGGAACTCAAATCACTTTATGAAAAAGATACCTGCACAAGCATGTTTACTGCAGTATTATTCACAATAACAAAAAACATGGAACCAACCGCGTTGCTCATGAAAACAGGACTGGATAAAAAAAAATGTGGTATATACACAACTGAATATTATGCAGCCATAAAGAAGGACAAAATTACAAACGTCACAGCAACTTGGATGGAATTTGAGTCTATAATACTGAGTGAGCTATCACAGAAACAAAGAACTAAGCACCACATGTTCTCACTCATAAGTGGACCTTGAACAATTATCATAATACTGCAAGAAGGGGATTGGCAGTAGTGGGAAAATGCCAGGGGCAAGGGAGGCACACCTCATCAACAAGGGTACCTGCATAATGAACATCTGTATAACTAGCCCTGAATTGTACCACACATCTTTAAAAAAAATTTTTTTTTAATTGTGTCACAAATGTTATTTTCATTGACTGTTATATACCTCATTTCTAAAAAGAAAACTCACAAACACATTCTAGTAACCAGGAAGAAAGTATTTATGACTTTTTCCTAATATCTTAAAAAGTAAAGGAAGCTACAAATAATCCCTAACTAGCATCAAAGGCTTCTAATATTCTTAACATAGATTTTAAGATATTAAATTAATTACAAAATAAACAACAGAACCTAAAACTTGAAAAATCAAGTAAGACATAATTTTTAAAGTTTTTTTCAAATGGGTGCACATAGACTGTTTCACAGTGATATGTGAGTCACCAGATAAAGGCAGAATATTCCAAAGCCTCCATCCATGCAATCGCTGAAATTAACTTACAAACAGCTAACAAACACAGCATTACGATACAGTTTGTGACTTAGAGAGTCATACATGAAATAGATATGCAAAATATTTTGAGAAAGCAAAAAAAAATACAAAAACAAAAGTCTGAGAAAACAAAAATTGAGAAAAAAATCGGGAGAAAAATGTCATTGCCAGTTTTTATAAATAAATCTCTAATTGAATTATGTAATCCTAGAAAAAATATTAACATACACCTGGGAAAAGGAAGAATATATTTGGGGAAAATGCATTTTTAACAAAAACTAGACAATTCAAATTCTAGACTATCTAATGGATCAGAATGAAGGTGCTGACAAGAATGCCAGCAACATTAAAAAGGTACTCTGAAACTAGAGTACAAATATTAACTCTAGCTATTAATTGATCACTCAGAGGAAGAAAGATTAAAAAACCAGTCATACATTATCATACAAAACTAAAATTAAAGCAAAATTTAGCTTTCTAATAAACTGAATACTTAATTCAACTGTGATCAAGATATAGCTCAGACTGATTATTGCATATATACCATAAATATATAAAAATGTAAAATTCTATATTTTACACTCTTAGTGTATTCTTTGAGCAATAAAAAATATGAAACAAAATCCTAGACAGGACTAGTTTTAAGGCACTACTTCACAATATTTAGATGTTTTATTTTAATTTTATTATATGAATGAAATATTTAATCCTCTGAACAGTTAAATAATCATAAAAAGTATTCTATGTGCTAAGAAATGTACATCATAAATTTCAAATGGCTAAGGGCAAAGGCAGGTTTACAAGGATAGCTCCAAAATTGTATTTATTACTTTGATGCTGCTCTCTGGAAAAAGAAGTTTGCCTTATGAGGGATTTCCTGTGCTCTTCCTCAACACTGGTAATAGGACCTCCCTCCAATGGTAACTTTCCCTACACTGTCAAGCGTGAAAATGTTTTTCTTTTGATTTATTATCAACTTTAATTTTTTCTTTTACTAGCATACTCCCAAAATCAACAGGAGATCCACATTACCTTCCTAACTATTTCCCAACCTTCTAGTTGTACCCATTCCATGAGCCAGGCATACTCATTCTCTGTCCTTTCCACCAAGTCCTCCTTACTCAGTACTCTCAAAACACCAGAGCTGTTCTAGTCTCTGGGTGCAGCTACCACCTCTAGCAGTGTGACTCCAAAATATACTTCCAACCCTTGAATCTCATGAAACTCTGGGCCTTGAACCCACCAATTAGTCTTTCCATCTCTTCAAACTCCACCAGTCTAAATTAAAACTCTTAAGCCTTTAAAATGAGTCCCCCAGGCAGGCGCAGTGGCTCACACCTGTAATCCCAGCACTTTGGAAGGCAGAGGCAAGAGGATTACCTGAGCTCAGGGGTTTGAGACCAGCCTGAGCAACATGGTGAGACCTCTTCTCTAAAATACATCAAAAAAATTAGCCGGCCATGGCGGCACATGCCTGTGGTTCCAGCTTCTTGGAAGGCTGAGGCGGAAGGATCACCTGAGCCCAGCAGGCTGAGGTTGCAGCAGCCATGAATGTGCCACTGTACTCCAACCTGGGTGATAGAGTGAGACGCCAAGTCAAAAAAATAAAATAAAATAAGAAAAACAAGAAACTGTTGATCATAATGGCTGCCTACCCAGAAAGTCTCCTTGAGTGTTTTTAACCGAATGGCCGTGCTTCAAGTTCTCCCTTCCCACCCCTCCACCTCATATGCTTCTTTTCATCTAATACATTTTGGAATTGTATCATACTGTGACTTAAATTATTTAACTATGTTATGGGTATATCTTGTATTTCACCAATAAGAAAGTTAGCTAGTGGAGGACAGGGACTATTTTATGTTTGTTTCTAATGTTATTTCTCTTTTCTGTACCTAAATCCTTCTCAAGGCCAGTATGGTAATACACATCTAACATCCAATAGTCACTAAATAAAATGAAATAAAATTAGTTCAGATGTCATCCACATTCAATACAAATTTGACATATGAATATATACGTAAAACAAATATTTTTTTTTACCCCAAGATTCCAACTATTAAGGCGAGCTTCAATATCACTGTCATCCAAGGAAACAGGAGGTGCTGTCAAACGAACTTCCTGGAACACAAAAGAAAAAAGGGAAGAAGGAAGGAGAAGGAAAAAGGGAAAGAATAACAGAGGAAGGGATGGAAGAGAGAAACAAAGGAGACAAAGGAGGAATGAGGGAGGAAGAACAGAAAGGAAAGGAAAGGAGGAAAGTAAAAAGAAAGGGGTTAGAGAAGGAAAGAGAAAGACAAAAAAGGAGGGAGGGAGGGAGGAAGAAAACAGGACAAAGTATATGTCCTTCAGACTGATGAGTTTTGTGTGCTTCTCTGGCAATGCTATCCTGCTCTCAGAGGAAAGGGTTCTGTTACCACTGAGCTAGAGTTCTTAATTCTAAGTAATGACTATTTATTATAGCTGCTTAGGGCTATGAGCTGCCTAAAGGATATATGCACACAGTAACTCGATTTCAAAAAAAATCAAAAGAATATTTTAAAAAATTAATCCAGACTCTTCTCTTTAAGTTCTTTTACAAAAAGTTTTAATTGTGGTATGCCACAGTAGCTTTAAAGTGTGTTAGGGGTAGGGGAGGACTTGAAAGATGAATTATTTACTCTCGTTAAAGTTAGTTAACATGAAAGTTTTGTGTTGGTGTCTAAGAAGCTCTTTGTTCTTAAATTAATCCTCATTCATACACTGAATATAAAGATAAATAATCTTTAAATTCACATCAAGAAAACACAATTATGATGATTCTTCACTTTTTACAAAAAAGTCTTTTATATGCATGTATAATTTATTGCTACATATTATTTTATATTATATTGTATATATTATATATATAATTAACTGAAGACAACCCAACCTAACTAAAGACAACCTATGATTTCTGTCCAGAAATGGACACTGATCAGAAAGCTCTAAAAACTTAAGAAAGATAAATCATTCTAAAATAAAGGTTATTTTGCAGTCCAAAATATGTTTTAAAATTAACTTGTTGGTACAGCACTTCCACACTTTTAGAAAGCGTCATTATTAACAAATAAACCTATTTACCTATGGTCATTTAAATTAATATAAAGTGATTTTTAAGATGCACTAAAATGTTCTTCATATTTTACTGAGTCTCTACATTTCTATTCAACAAACTGTCAAATTTTTATCATTCATGTACTATATTAAAATTCAGTATGAAGTATATTGGTGATCTCTTACTTCATGTATGTTTTTCTTTGAGAACAAGAACTTATTAAATATGAAAATGTACCTGCTGTGCTAATTCTGAGTAAATAGGATGATTGACAGCTAATCATTATTAACAATGCACTGCTCTTTATATAAAATTTTAAGTTTTAAATTATCATTGGAGAAAATGCAATGAGCTACTTTACAGCAATATGTGCTAAAACAGTCATGATTTCTCTCGTACCTAAGTCATATAACCCAAGAGAGCCAGAGTTAGGCAGTAAAGACTGCAGTAGGCTAGCACAGTTTTTCTCTTCACAAACCTAACTGGAATGCTCATTAACACCTTGTTCAATCAAATCTATGTTAAAAAAAAAAAATAGATGAAAATAGGCATTCATATTTTAAAATATAAATGGTTCACCTTCATGAGAAAAAAGTATTCCCTACATCACTACAAGTTACTTCTAATGTTTTCTTAACTTTATGATCATTGGGTATTGAATCATTTTCTTACATAGTCTGAGTAAAAGGGAAAAGTTATTCTTCCACGTACAGGAGAAATAACAGACTAATTAGCATGATACCCCAGAATCATTGACAAAGCAGAAGGAACAGTATGGAGTACACAAAACACACCACTTTCTTTGACATTAAGATCTTCAGTTACAATCTTCAGACTTCATTCATGGTTTTTAAGCAATCATTGAAACTTCAGCAATATGAAATTAAAACTTTGTTGAGTTATTTTTTAAAAAACAAGCCAAAGTAAAATCTGATCTTACGCAAATCTTTGGTGTAATATTTTGTCCATCTTCTCTGTAAGTTGGACTCATAGAATGTGATCTCATCTGGAGCGTCCCCGTGTATTGTTCCTTACTGAGAAATCAAAATAGTAACAATCAAAATTTGGAGAATTTAGAGAACACAGAGCATTAGAATATAGGATAGCCTTTTTTTTTTTTTTTTTACTTTTGTAAATAAGGTGATAGTTTATATTAAAAACAGTGATCCAACTGCAAAGAAAAAATATAGACCAATTACCATTTTTATTTACACATTTTATTTCATTTAGACTAAATTATAAGTAAAACATCATACAAATGTCACACACATGAGGGGGGGAGCCAAAAACAAAACCAAAACAAAACAGAATTATCTTTTGGAGGACAGGCCACTTGTAGTATAGCACACCCCCCCAACTAGGTAAGTATTCTAGGTACCTGTCAGTGTACCAGCTAGCATTTTTGTGAGAGGTTGCAACCAGCTTCAGTGAATTTTTTGTGTGTGTGTGGAGATTCTCTCATCATGTTTGCCCATTTCATGACAGGTGACTTACAAGCGCTCCTTACCATACAGCGCTGAGTGTTCAACAGCTATTGACCAAAAACCAGCATGACATCCCCATGCCTCATCCTCCCCATTCACCCCATCTTCCTCCAAGTGACTCTTTTTTGTTTTCCTGGATTAAGAAAAAAAATCCTCAAAGGGAAACGTTTGTCCATGTGGAACAGGTGAAACAAAAACTGGCAGAAGCCCACTGAAACTGGACTGCATCTTTTAAAATAGTACATACACACAGTGGAATATTACGCAGCCATAAAGGACAAACATATGAACTTCGCAGCAATTTGGATGGATTTAGAGTCTATCATACTCAGTAAGTTAGAAACAAAGACCAGAGTACCACAGGTCTCACTCATAAGCGAACCCAGAACATTTACTATAAGAAAGGAACTGGCAGCACGAGATACTGTTGGGGTGTGGGAGGGTAATATAACATCAACAAGGGTACCTGATCTCAAACCAGGCAAAGTGGGAACCAAAGAGGGGTCCAAACTTTACCTAGACAATGACCACTTGTATACCTAATCCTGAATTATACCCCACATCTTTAAAATTTAAAACAATTTAATTTAACTTAATTTAATTTAATTTAATTTAAAAACTGGTAGAAGCAACAAAAGGCATCAAAATTGACAAGTTCGAAAACTGTTCTGAGCAGTGGAAAAACTGTCTTGATAGATGTATTATATCAAACAGAGAGTACTTTGAAGGTAATTGAAGCTAAAACATGCAAGAGTACACACAATTTTTTAATTAATGAATTCTGGTTTTTAGGGTCCCCCTAGTACTTACACAAATGCTATTTTTAAGGGGGATGAAGGGTGACTATAATAAACCACCTGTATTTAAATCTTTTTTCTTCCTTTCCCCTTTTTCTAAGTGTAGGAAGAAATATTCAGAGAGAAGATAATTGTTCTAGGAAGATTAGCAAATTGTGTTGGATTCATGTACCACAACAAGATGAAGCCTTAAAATACATAAAACAACAAAACCTTCATGTAGTTGAAAGTTTCAACTAGTTTGAAACCATGTCAAAAACCACAAATATATCAGTCTTCAATTAAAAAATACACCATGTTAATTCAGGTAAAATATGATACATGCAGGATAAGTAGGAAACTGGTTTAAATGAATTTCAACAAAAAGACTCTAATATAAAATATCACCTAGAAATACCAATCTCAAATATCCTACTTTAGCCTAGAGTAGCTCTTAAATGTGTCTCTTCAAGCTACTTCAGTGAAAGTTCTATGATTATGCATACCTATTCTCTGAATAGCTGCTTCAAGATATATGAAATGGAAAACAACCATTATATAAGGAATTAAATTCACTAACTTTCATCCAGAAAACATATCAGGATTTCCTTCACAAATACTAAGTACTCCCAAAAGACAAAATATTAATTTTAAAAGATAATATTAAAATTGATGTATCTTTTATAGTAACACTGATAAAATAACATTCCTTAGACTACTTAATAAGTAATGAAGAATATCTGAAAAAGCTCTTTTAAAGAGAGCTATTGATTTTTATCCTCCATCTGGTAATCCAGATGTCCAAAAAGCAAATGAGAAAAATAGGCAAAGTAATATTTTGAGAATAATTTCATCAGTCAGTGTGCATGAGTTGACATAAGCATTTGAAAATCTGTAGTAAGAGAAAACCTGTTATATCATACTAAGCAGTGGCCTATTCTTCTTTAAAAATAAACAATCATAAAAGAGCTATACAAGCCAGGCTTGGTGGCTCAGCCTGTAATCCCGCGCTTTGGGAGGCTGAAGTGAGTGGACTGCCTGAGCCCACGGGTTCAAGACCCCGCAACTTGGTGAGACCTCATCTCTACAATAAATTAAAAATTAGCGGGGCGTGGTAGCGTGCGCCTGTAGTTCCAGCTACTTGGAAGGCTGGGATGGAAGGATTGCCGGAGCCCAGGAGGTCAAGGCTGCGGTGGCCGGGAGCGGCCACTGCACTCCAGTCTGGGTGACAGAGTGAGACTCCAATCCAAAAAAAAAAAATCTATACATAAAAACTGAAAAATGCTTAAATATTAAAAGTAATTCTTCTCATAGAAAATATTCATTTAAAAAGAAGCCTGAAACATTAATCTATATATGGCACAGGGTTTAAACATAAATCTTTTATTTCACTTGTAGCAGTTCTTCTGTACCAATCAACTTCTTTCTTTTCACAATATATTTTCAATAAAGTTATTGGATCCATGTCCTATGTGTTCATGCCATATATTTTTCAATCAATGAAAATCTGACTTCCACTCATCCTGAAAGTACCATAAGCAAGAACATCAACCATCTCCCAGACATTCAAACAAGTCATAATCTATCCTTAATCTGGTTGACCTCACTAAAATATTAGAGGAAGTATTTTGAAGATGCTACATTCATTGGCTCTATAAAATATTCTTCCCTGGTTCTCTTCTCATTGTTCAGAAATCTTCACAAGTAAACTTTATTTGCTTTTCTTTCTCTGCCAATCCCATATATGCTGCAATCCCAGAGTTCTGTGTCTAAACTTACTTATTTGCATTTTACATGCTTCCCTTGTCTGATTCCAACACTATTAAATTTCAAATAACAAGGAGAATCTTTTCAGTTTGATGAGGTCCCACTTATCTATCTTATCTTTTATGGCATTCACTTTAGGAGAGTTGATCAGGAATTGGTTGCCTATTCCAATTTCCATAAGGGTATTTCCTACATTTTCTTCTAAGTTTCTTATAGTTTGGGGTTTTACACTTAGGTCTTTGATCCATTTAGAATAATTTTTTGTATATGGTGATAGGTAGGGGTCTTGTTTTAATCTTCTGCATGTGGTCAGTTTTCCCAGCACCATTTACTGAATAGGTTCTCCTCTCCCCATTGGTGGTTGTTGGAGGCTTTGTCAAAGATGAGTTGGTTGAGAAATTGAGGTTTTGCTTCGAGTCTCTATCCTGTTTTGTTGATCTATATGCCTATACTTGTACCAATATCAGGCTGTTTTGATTACTGTAGCTTTATAAGAAATTTTAAAGTCTGGGAGTGTGACACCTCCTGCTTTGTTTATTTTTTATTTTTTGGTTGTTTGTTTGTTTTTTGCTGGGATTGTTTTGGCTATTCGTGGTTGTTTATGTTTCCATATGAATTTATGTACTGTCGTTTCCAGGTCTGAGAAGAAGACTGCTGGTAATTTAGTGGGTATTGCATTCAATCTGTAGATTCCTTGGGTAGGATGGACATCTTAACAATGTCGATTCTTCCAATCCATGAGCATGGAATATTTTTCCATTTGTTTCGGTCATCTTTGATTTCTTTAAGCAGTGTCGTGTAAGATTTTTTTGGTTTTTTTTTTTTCTTTTGAGTCAGAGCCTCACTCTGTCTACCCAGGCTGGAATGCAGTGGCACGCTCATGGCCACTGCAGCCTTGACCTGCTGGGCTCAGGCAATCCTTCCGCCCTGGTCTTCCAAGTAGCTGGACCTATAGGCAAGTGCTACCACCCGTGGCTTATTTTCTGATTTATTGTAGAGATGAGGTCTCAACAAGTTGCCCAGGTTGGTCTCGAACCCTTGGGTCAGGCAATCCTCTCACCTTGGTCTCCCAAAGTGCTTGGGATTATATATGTGAACCATTGCACCCGGCCAGTTTTGTAGTTTTCAATATAAAGGTAATTCACTTCTCTAGTTAGGAAGATGCCAAGGTCTTCCTGTCTTCCTATCTTCCTGTCTTCCTTCCTTCCTTCCTTCCTTCCTTCCTTCCTTCCTTCCGTGGCTATTTTTAATGGGTTTCTGTTTATTGTTGGTGTGTAGGAACGCAACTGTCTTTTGCATGTTTATTTTATACCTTGAGACTTTGCCAAAGTTCTTTATTAGTGCAAGAAGGTTTTTTACAGATTCTCTTGGTTTTTCAAGTTACAGGATCATGTCATCTGCAAAGAGGGATAACTTAACTTCCTCTTTTTCTATTTGGATATCCCTGATTTAGTTTTCTTGTCTAATTGCTCTAGTTAGGACTTCTAACACAATGCTGAACAGGAGTGGTGAGAGCAGGCAGCCTTGTCTTCTGGTTTTCAAGGAAAATGCTTCCAATTTCTATCCCTTCAGCAAAATAAACCATCAACATATTGGGGAGACAGTCAACAGAATGGTAAAAAATATTTGCCAACTATATATCTGACAAAGGCCTAACATCTAGGATCCACATCTTTAAAAACATGCCAAAAGGAAAAAAAAAACAACCCTATTAAAAAATGGGCAAAAGAGCCAGGCTCAGTGGCTCAGCCTGTAATCCCATGCTTTGGGAGGCTGAGGTGAGTGGATTGCCTGAGCCCGCGAGTTCAAGTCCTGCCTGGGCAACTTGGCAAGACCTCATCTCCACAATAAATCAAAAACATTAGCTGGGTGGGGTAGTGCACACCTGTAGTTCCGGCTACTTGCAAGGCTGCAGCAGAAGGATCAGGGGAGCCCAGCAGGTCGAGGCTGCAGTGGACGGGAGCCACCACTGCACTCCAGTCTAGGTGACAGAGTGAGACTCCAACCCCCCCAAAAAAAGAAAATGGGCAAAAGATATGAATAGACACT
This sequence comes from Carlito syrichta, assembly GCF_000164805.1. NCBI lineage: Eukaryota > Metazoa > Chordata > Mammalia > Primates > Tarsiidae > Carlito > Carlito syrichta. Next base: position 100,723 of record NW_007022816.1, read on the forward strand.
TCTCAGAATAAGACATACGAACAGTCAACAGATACATGATAAAAATGCTCACCCTCACTAGTTATCAAAGAAATGCAAATAAAAACCACACTCAGATACCACCTAACTCCAGTCAGGATGGCCAGTCAGGATGGCCATCATCAATAACTCAATAACGCTGAAGAGGATGTGGGAAAAAGGGAACATTTCTACACTATTGGTGGTTTGGAATGTAAACTAGTACCTCTGTGGAAAACATTGTGGGGATTTCTAAAAAATCTGAAAATCGACCTTCCATATGACTCAGCAATCACCCTTCTGGGAATATACCTAGAGGAACTCAAATCATACATACCTGCTCACGTATATTTATGGCAGCAGTATTCACAATAGCAAAAACCTGAAACTAGCCTAGCTGTTCAACAAAGTGGACTGGATAAAGAAAATGTGGTACATTTACACGATGGAATACTATACAGCTACAAAGAAAAACAAAATTATGAACTTTGTAGCAACCTGAATGAAATTAGAGTCTAAAATACTCAGTGATTTATCACAGAAACAAAGATCTCAGTACCACATGTACTCACTCATAAGTGGACCCTGAACATTTATCATAATACTATAAGAAAGGGATTGGCAGTAGTGGGACACTGCCAGGGGGCATATAACATCAATAAGCGTATCCACACTTTACCTATATGAAGATTACAGATGTACCTAACCCTCACTTGTACCCCACATCTTTAAAATAAAACAATTTTTTTTAAAGATAAGGAGAATCTTTGCTTACCAAGTGTATATCTGCAGTCCAAATTGCTCTCTTGGCCTCCAAATCCATCACAAACACAGATGGAACAGGCTCCCTTCAATTCAACATATCCAAAGCTACCTTCACTACGATGCCCCTAAAACATGCACCAACGAAGGCCAAGTAATGCAGAGGCACTGCCCAGGCAAGCTTCTGATGAAGGTATCTGAGCCGGCTGAAAGAGGAGGTCAGTATCACTGCTGGAACCTACTGGCGCAAGAAACACCGGCACAGGAATTCCATTTCTTGTTGTGAGACTGTCTGGCACTAGAAACACAATTAACTTAAGCTCTACATAAGTACAAAGAGAGCCTCAAACTCAGAGTGACAGGACTAGTGGTCAGGGTGAATAGTGAAACAAAATGGGAGAAAAGCTCAACCCTAAAACCCTCTTTATGAACAACAAATACTGCCTGCCACACTTAATAGCAAGTCCTGGTGCTGATAAAGACAACTGATACAGAGGACATGTTCACAGTGAGCTCACAATATGTTACTTGTACCAAGTAGAAAAGGGCTACTGCGGTTTGATTAATTTCTGGGAGCCAAGGTTAGCACAGAAAGAAAAAAATCAGTACATTAATAAAAGTCCTTGACACGCTCTTCCTACTCTTAAGCAGTAAAACTAAAGGAATATAAATTTTCCCTTTCACTTTTACCTAATGCAAAATATTTCAACAGGAATTCAGAAACACTCTCAAAGTATCTATACTTATTCCAAATGTTAGAAAATATAAACTTGCCTCTGTAAGGATAAAGAGATAAAGAATGAGATATATAACAAGATTAACACCTAAAGGAAAACCAATAAAATGTCTTCCCACAAAAGAAAATTACTGTAAGGGATGATGTTAACAAGAGGGTGAAACAGGAAGTCCCAGACCCGCCTTCTCCCAATGGACACACAAATTTAACAATAATACACAGATCAATTCCCTTTGTAAGACATCCAGAAACCAGATGAGAGGCTTCTTGCACCCCAAGCAGCCAGAGAACCAACCACATTGAAAAGTCAGTGGGAATATGTATGGAATACTCTTGCCATAATCCCTCCAATAGAATGATACATGATCAGGAGAAAATCCCGACCTCTCAGCTTCCCTCTGGGGAGGGAAATGAACTACACATTCAACATTCTAACTTTCCAGGGGGCTACCTAAGGAACTGATTTCCATCTTGCCTGAATCTGAACTCTGACAGAAAAGGGTCCCAAACTGGCAACTGCTAAGAACAAAGGCTACAGTTTGGACCAGCATGCAATAACTAACCACAGCCCCTCCTCCCAACTCGCAACAGAACTAGCAGATAAATGCCTCCAAGTCCCAGCATCTCCCTGAGGAGGGAAAGAATTGGAGCATCTGTCCAGCCTACTGGCTTTTGAGGGGACTGCCTCAGGGACTTGAATCTGTAAGTACTGACAGGGCTGGCATACTCTAAATATCTGTGGGCCACTGAAAACAAACGCAGTGATTTGAACTAGTATACTCTCATGGCCAGAGCCCCTCTCCAGGCTCAGTATGACACAACTGGAAAAACTTACAGGCCACAGCCTCTTCCTGGTAAGGAAAAAAGACAACTAAAACATATGTCTAACATTCAGGCTTTTGGGAGGACGGCCCAGGGAACTTGTTTTTCTGTCTCACCTGTCTTGAGGCACTGGTGAAGACCAGCATAATCTAGATGCCTAGGGGTAGCTGAAAACAAAAAAGCAAAGAAAAGAAAATAAGTATACTACTGCTCTAGAGGGCTTACTGTACAAGAGACAAGCACTAGAATGAGCAAGGGATTACACAATCCTGAAAACAGAAACTAGCAAATCTCCCTATTTAGGAAGTTATGCACAAAAGTCCAGAGAAGACACATTCACAGAAAGTTTAAAGGGATCCGGAATCTCTACTTGGGCTCATTCTTCAAGTTCTTTGCCTATACAAAGTCAGGTCATAAAGACTAGGAGAAGTGGTTGTTTTTCAAATGCAGACACTAATACAAAAGGTCAAGGAACATGAAACATGGTCTAGAGAAAGGAACAAAATAAATTTTCAAAAACCAGCTCTAAAAAAATGAAAATATATAAATTACTAGAGAATTCAAAATAACCATCATCAAGAAACTCAATAACCTAGAAAAATTATGCATAAATGAGTACTTCAACAAACAGAAAACATTCTTAAAAAAGAAAAACAAAAATTGGGTAACTGAAGAATACAATAACTGGACTCAAAACTTAACTAAAATGGTTCAACAGCAGCCTTTATCAAGTACTAGAAAGAATCAAACTCAAAAACAGGGCATCTGAAATTATCCATTCAGAGAAACAAAGAATATTTTTAAAACAAAAGAATGAAGAAAGCTTAAGAAACTTATGGGACAATATCAAAAATATCAATATATGTATCACCAGAGTCAGAGATAGAGAGAAAAGCAATAAGCTGATTAAAAGCAATAAGCTTATTTAAAGAAATCATCTGGGGAAGAAAAAAGACATGCAGATTTATGAAATGCAAAGAATCCCAAAGGTTGAATGTATTTTGGTTTTGGTTTTTTGAGTCAGAGTTTCACTCTGTCCCCCAGGCTGGAGAGCAGTGGCACATTCATGGCCACCACAGTCTCGACCTGCCAGGCTCGGGCAATCCTTTTGCCTTAGCCTTCCAAACAGCTGGAACTACAGTCAAGTGCCACCACACCCAGCTAATTTTTCTTGATTTATTGTAGAGATGAGGTCTCACCAAGTTGCCCAGGCTGGTCTTGAACCCATGGGCTCAGGCAATCCTCTCACATCGGCCTCCCAAACTGCCGGGATTACAGGCATGAGCCACCGCGCCTGGCCAGGTTGAATGTAAAAGATACCTACAGTCAGACGCTGTGGCTCAAGTCTGTAATCTCAGCACTTTGGGAGGCTGAGGTGAGGGGATTGCGT
>NW_007022816.1:104671-110212 GCF_000164805.1 Carlito syrichta
CCCAGCGCTTTGGGAGGCAGAGGTGAGTGGATTGCCTGAGTCTGCGGGTTCGAGACCCGCCTGGGCAACTTGGCAAGACTTCATCTCTACAATAAATCAAAAAATTAGCCGGGTGTGGTAGTGCGCACCAGTAGTTCCAGCTACACAGAAGGCTGAGGCGGAAGGATCGCCGTAGCCCCGCAGGTCGAGGCTGCAGTGGCCGGGAGCGTGCCACTGCCCTCCAGTCTGGGCGACGGATTGAGACGCCAATTCAAAATATATAGCTAGATAGATAAAATTAGCTGGGCGTGGTAGCACACACTTGTAGTTCCGGCTGCTTGGAAGGCTAAGGCGGAAGGATCGCCTGAGCCCAGCAGGTTGACACCTGGGTGGCTGTGAGTGGGCCACTATACTCTAGCCTGGGCGACAGAGTGAGACTCCAACTCAAAAAAAAAAAAAGATACCTACACCAAGACATATTAAAAGAAAATTGTCAAAAATAAAAGACAGGGAAAGAATCTTGAAATTCAAAAGAGAACAGCAACTGATCAAATACAAAAAGAGACTAATTAAATTGTCAGATTTCTCAGTAGAAACTTTACCAGCAAGGAGAGAATTACACGATATTGTCCAAGTATTGAAAGAAAAACTGCCAGTCAAGAATACTCCACCCTGCAAACTATCATTTAGAAATAATGAAGGAGAAAGACTTTCTAAGACAAATAAAAATTGAAGGAGGCCAGACTGGGATCACACATGTAATCCCAGCACTTTGAGAGGCCAAGGCAAGGAGGACTGCTTGAGCCCAGGAGTTCAAGACCAACCTAGGCAACAAAGCAAAAGCTTGTCTACAGAAAGTCAAAAATTAGCTGTCCATGGTGGTGACTGCCTGTAGTCCTAGCTACTCAGGAGGCTGATGCAGGAGGATTGCCTGAGCCCAGGAGTTCAAGGCTGTGGTCAGCTATGATCATGCCACTGAGCTCCAGACTGGGTAACAGAGTAAGACCCCAATTCAAAAAAAAGAAACAGAGCTGGGCTCGGTGGCTCAGCCTGTAATCCCATGCTTTGGGAGGCCAAGGTGAGTGGATTGCCTGAGCCTGAGGGTTCGAGACCTGCCTGAGCAACTTGGTGAGATCTCATCTCTACAATAAATCAAAAAAATTAGCTGGGCGTGGTAGTGTGCGCCTGTAATTCCAGCTACTTGGAAGGCTGAGGCGAAAGGATCGCCGGAGCCCAGCAGGTCGAGGCTGCTGTGGCTGGAAGCAGCCACTGCACTCCAGTCTGGGCGATAGAGTGAGACTCCCAACTCAAAAAAAAAAGGAACAGAAAGTTGAAGGAGTTTATCACCACTAGATTTAGCTTTTAGAAAATGCTAAAATAATTTCTTCAAGTTGAAAAAGACTAATTAGCAGTATGAAAAGACATGAAAATATAAAACTCACCAATAAAGGTAGTCATATAGTGAAATACAGATTATTCTATCAATGTAATGGTTATGCACAAATCCTTTTCAATTTCATTATAAAAGTTAAAAGACAAAAGTCTTCAAAAAACTTTAATCAATAAAATGTGTTAATGGATATGCGGGGTGCCAAAAAAGTGTACACACATCTTTAGAGACATTATCTGTTTATTACTTTAAGTTCACCATAATTAGAAGTGTCAGGACACTGATGGCAACTACTTTAAGCACCTCTTATAATTGCAAAAATCAAATGTGACTTATATTCATATTTTGTTATCAGTATATATAGAGTATAATAAGTTTAGTACAGTTTTTTCCTTTCTTAAAAGTGTGTATACATTTTTGGACCACCTGCAGAATTCAAAAAAGTAAAAATAGGACATTAATAACATACAGTATGGGGGAGTAAAAGTATAGAACATTTATATGCAATTGAAGTGGTTATTAGCTTAAAATAAACTATTATAAGTGATTCACATAGCCTTATGACAACTCAAATTTTTGAAATGTAGAAGGTACACAAAATACAAAGAAAAGGAAACAAAGCATACCAAAACAAAAAAAGTTATCAAATCACAAAAAAGACAATAAGAGAACAAGAAATTAACAAAGGAACTACAAAATATTCAGAAAGCAATTTAAAAAATAGCAGCATTAAGTAAACAAATATGTGAAAATTAAACAACACACTCTACAACAACCAACAGATCAAAGGAGAAACCACAAGGAAATCAGAAGATATCTTGAGACAAATGAAAACAAAAATACAACATACCAAAATGCATGGGGTGCACTAAAAACAGTGTGAAGAGAAAAATTTAGAGCTGTAAGAGCTTACACTAAGAAAGAAAAAAAAAATCACAAGTAAACAACATGAACTTACAACTTTAAAAAGTTAAAAAAAATTATAATAAACTAAACTTAAAGCTAACATAAGGGAAAAAAAATTCAAGCAGAGATAAAATAGAAAGTAGAAAAACAATAGAGAAAATGAAACTAAGAGGTGTTTAAAAGGACTAACAGAATCAAAAAATCTTTAACTGCACAGAATAAGAAGCGAAAAATAAAGAAAATGAGAAATGAAAGAGAGAAGATTACAATCAGTTAATAGAAATAAAAAGAATTATAAGATATTGGATAACCTGAATGTATTTGTAGGTTCCTCAAAATACAAAAACCTACCAAAACTGAATCACAAAGAAATAGAAAATCTGAACAAGTAATTAGTAAGAAAATAGAATCAGTATTCAGAAATCTCCTAGCCAATAAAAGCCCAGGACCAGATCACTTCACTGATGAATTCTACCAAACATTTAAAGAAGAATTAATGTTAATCCTCCTCAAATTCATCTTAAAAACTGAAACTAAGAGAATACTTTCAAACTCATTTTCCCAAGCCAGACTTACCTTGATAATAACACTAAACAAGAACACTATAATAAAAGAAAATTACAGGCCAATATCCCTGATGATTGCAGGTGCAAAAATCCTCAACAAAATACTAGCTAGCAAAATACAACAGCATATTAAAAGGATCATATACCACGATCAAGAGAAATTTATTCCTAAGTGCCAAAGTGGTACAACATATGCTAAACAATAAATGTGATACACACATTAACATAATAAAGGATAAGTTATACAGTCATATAGATAGGTGCAGAGAGAGCATCTGACAAAATTCAACATCCTTTCGTGATAAAAACTCAATATATTAGGCATAGAAAAAATGTATACAAAATAATAAAGCCCACGTATAACAAGCCCACAGCTACATAATACTCAAACAGTGGAAAGATAAAAGCTATTCCTCTAAGATCAGGAAAAAGGCAAAGATGCTCAGTTGCACCATTTCTATTCACCATAGTGCTGGAAGTACCAGGCAGAGCAATTAAGCAAGAAAAACAAATAAAAGGAATCCAGGTCAAGCACAGTAGCTTATTCCTATGATCCCAGCAAATGCAGGAAGATCACTGGAAACCAGGCGTTCAAAACTAGTCTGGAAAACACAATGAGACCCTGCCTCCACAAGTAATTTTTTATAACATTTTATTTTATTATAGCGATGTGGGATACAAGTAAGGATTAACTGCGCATGTTGGCTGCATGCAAGTGAAGCGTGGGCCTTAAACTGGCCCTCACTCCCCCAGTACAGAGCCAGGTATTCTTTGTATTGTCATATGCCTTGCCCTCTTCCTTCCCTACCTCCCCTAGCAGTGCCCAGCAACTGCTCATCCCTCCCTTGTGCGAACGTGATTAATATTCAGGTCCCACTTATGAGTGAGAACACGTGGTATTCAGTTCTTGGTTTCTGTGATAGTTAACTTAGTATGATGGTTTCCAACTCCATCCAACTTGCTGCGAAATAGATGACTTTGTTCTTCTTTATGGCTACATAATACTCCATCATGTATATGTATCACATTTTCTTTATCAAGTCCACTTTCCATGGGCAGTAGGATTGGTTCCAATTTTGCTATTGTGAATAGTGTCGCAATAAACATGCATGTGCAGGTGTTGTTTTTGTAAAGCGATTCATGTTCTTCCAGGACAGGAATTGCTAGATCACATGGAAGGTCAATTCTTAGCTCTTTTAGAAACCACCACACAGCTTTCCAGAGAGGATGAACTCGCATGCATTCACACCAAGAGTATAGAAGCATTCTCTTTATCCATACCAGCACCAGCATCTGTTGCTTTTTTAATAATGATGGGCATCCTTACTGGAGTTAGGTGGCATCTCACTGTAGTTTTGAGTTGAAGTTCTCTGATGATTAGTGAGGCTGAGCATTTATTCATGTGTCTGTTAGCTATTTCTATGTCTTCTGAAAAGTGTGTGTTCGTGTCATTTGCCCACTTTTCAATGGGTTGTTTTTTATTTCAGTTCATTAAAGTTCCTTGTAGATCCTAGCAAATATTTTCTCCCATTCTCTGGATGGCCTCTTCACATTCTTGATAGTTTCTTTTGCTGTACAAAAGCTTTTCAGTTTGATGAGATCCCACTTGTCTATCTTAGCTTTTATAACATTCACTTTGGAAGACTTAGTCTAGAATTTGTTGGTTACTTCAGTGTGCATTAAGGATGTTTCCTACATTTTCTTCCAGAATTTGTGTCATTTGAGAGTTTATGTTTAGGTCATTGATTCATTTTGAGTTGATTTTTGCATATGGTGAGAGGTAGGGATCCAGCTTCATTCTTCTGCAAGTGGTCAGCCAGTTTTCTCAGCACCATTTGCTAAATATGGGTCCAGCCTTCATTCCTCTGTGTTGGGAGCCAGCCTTGGAGGTCCACATGATTGACAGGGTCCCGGTGGGCCGAAGACCCCGGGCTGCAGGGCGAGCACGGGAAGCTGAGGCCCTTCTGTCTTCCACCTTTGCGGTTTGATACGGCTGAAGAAATTCTGTGCAGTCGTGGAAGAAAATGGCATGTTTATGCGAAGTACTCACACCTAACCTGAGAATGTCATGGTTCATTTTCCCATTTTCCCACTATGCCGCTTGGTCTTTTCTAACATATGCAAGGGTTAAACTCTGAAGCACATCAAGAATGCTTTCTTTCACTTGGTTATAAGTTACTAGATATTGCTTGTGTAAAAAATGATATAAGTATATTCACTCCTTATTTGATTTAGAATTATGCAGCTTAGTGGTCAGACATAAGGTTTTTTAGAAGCACAAGTTTATGGTAAGTTCATTATGAGCTCATTGTAAGTTCTAACACTTATCTAGGAGTTATGTAGGTGATTTACAACACTGTCTTCACAGACTTAGGATAAAGATTAATCGTTAAGGTTTTTACTTAATTCTATAGTTAAATTTTAAGTAAACGTTTATAGAGTGGGTTTTCACTGAATTCGTAATATACTAATTAGATACTTTTATGATAATTAACTAAATACAGAAAGCAACCTTGGGGGCCTGGGAAATGTCATTAAAAGCTTCTTTTGAGTTTCCTTTAGAAATAAGCACTGCAGGATAAGAGAAAAGTAACGAAGACACCTGGACAAGAAAGGCGATTAGAAGAGTTTTGAAGGTCATAAAGCCCAAAAGAGAAGAACTGCTACATGAAGAACCGTGCACCTGGGAACTTTCTTGAA
>NW_007022817.1:0-2112 GCF_000164805.1 Carlito syrichta
TATTGTAGAGATGAGGTCTCACCAAGTTGCCCAGGTGAGTCTCGAACCCGCGGGCTCAGGAAATCCACTCACCTCAGCCTCCTAAGGCGCGGGATTACAGGCTGAGCCACCGAGCCTGGCTTATTTAATAAGTACTCTAAACTCATAAAGTTAGGTACAATATAAGAACTGGTTAATCTATTACAATATTCTTCACAAGAGGCTTTATATTTATTTGTTTAATGCAGTTTCCCAAGTAGTCTTATCAGTTGTAAAGATATAAAAAGGGAAGGATCCCATAGCATGGCCTGAGTAAGCATAATTAAATAGGGTTAAACAAATTGACTTACTACAATACTTCTCAAAACCTTAATATGCTAACGTTAGCTATAACATTCTGAAAGAGAGAGACAGTATGTAGAATTGCTCAAGCTTTTTTTATGGAAGGCTAGCTCTTGAGACTGATCCCACGGGACCCATGTTAACTATGAAACACCATAGCAGCATAAGTTATCTCATTTGGCCCTCAGGACAACTCTGCCAGAAAGGCAAGGCAGGTATTATCCCAGGTTAATTGATGATGAAATAAATACCTGGAGTGATTAAGTGAGTTGCTCAGGTTAGTAAAGCCACAGAGCCAGGACATGAATATAGATCATCTTTCCACTATAACAAGCTGCTTCATCATTGTCAAAAATTCATTATAATTACTGACCTATGAGTAATCTATTATTCAAAGTAATAACAAGCACCATATTCATCAGATGAAGACAGAGGTAACTATACACAACTCCTTCTCAGGACAGAAGCTTGTGTATGTGTTTACCATTAAGACTCTGGAGAACTAAGGAATGTCTGAGGGCCTGTTAAACCCAGTAAGCACATAACTGATATCAATGTTAGCTGTTATCATCATTTCTGTATTTAATTTGAAGAAAGGAATGACATAAACATTCTAATCAGAAATAAAACCAAAACTCTCTAGTGATGCCTATTTCCCCATTCAGGAAGCAATTAGCCTACCTTAAGAAATTCCTTCAGGAGAATTTCAGAACTTTCTTCAAACTCTTCCTGAATTTGAACTTGGTAATCCATGTCCAGATAAGTAGGGTTGATCCAATCATACAAAATTTCATGCTTATAAAGAAGCATCAAATGCAACAGGTAAATTAACAATTCCTATAGCTTTTGTTCTTAAATCACTTCATGCTAGTATTAATAGAATACAAGCAAATTCTTACTTTATAAATTTCTCCTATTAAACATAAAGAGCTGGAAAACTGTGCCTGAGAAAGACACTATCAAAAGTTTATGAAAAGTGGAAAGGGGCAAGCTCAAAGTCTAGTTTCATTATTAGGAACAGATAATTTTAAAATCAGAAGAACAAATGATATGCTATAGCTCCTAAGATAAAGATACCAGAAATTTTCCTTACATTGTGTGGGATGTGAGGACTCCGAGGTATGAGAGGTTCAAAGTAGTTGGGAGGTCTGGTCAATGAAGGACCATGAAACCAGCCACTTATAGACAAACGTGACTTTTCTTCAGACAGGACTTCAGACACCTGGAAGGACAAGTCCAGAAGCATATTAACACAAAGAATAAGGAGGGAGACTTCTAGCCAATGCACATGAATTTCAGGATCCTCCATGCCAAGTGTTAAAGCAGCATCAGATAACAAGTCTAATAGGAAGCTGTCATGTTTAGATAATGGGCGATTAAAATGCATGATCCTCAGTATTCTATTTGTGGTTTACAGTCTTTACCTGGTGAAAGGATACTGGAGACACTTCAAAGAAAACCAGTTTGTTCCATGAAGGGATAAGAGACTTGACAATCTGCTTTGGCTGAAAGTGTTCTGCAGCAGGAGAGAGCACATCCATAAATGTGGTTCATTATCATTAACCACTTCCAGGTTGCCTCATTTCACTCTTGACAATTCCCAAATTTCTGAGGGTATCTGGATGTACCCTTCAGATCTTGAAATACCACCCCCTTCCATCTGTTTCATTCAAACTTGCTAGTTTAAGTGGCATCTGTTCTTACCACATCATTCATCTATTACTGAGGAGGTCTGGAGTAAGTTTTTTAAGTTTCTTGGATTCAACCTCTGGTATCAGTTATTCAAACAAA
>NW_007022818.1:0-127041 GCF_000164805.1 Carlito syrichta
AATTAGTTTGCAGTTAGGGTCAGTTCCCCTGATCTGCTGTGAAGGACAGTTCAGAATAACCTCGGTTCAGAAGTTTAGTCTATGTCTTTATGAAGCTTGTCTCTCCCGTTTCGGTGTTGTTACCTTGAATCACCAGCAGGTGGTGCTATCTCATCTGCTCGCCCCAGAGGGGGTGGGGCCGGACAGGAACAAGATGGCTGCCTGCCTCCGAGCAGGCAACAGGAGCCCCGCGCCGGGTGGGCAGGACAGTCTCCGTCGCAGGAGCGGTGGCAGCGATCCCAGCAGATCTTCCCTGAAGCGGTTTGATGTGGATCTCCTCCGGCCGGGTTGTGATGAGCTACCCGTGCCAGAGGCCGCAGCGGGCGCGGCGGCGGCGACAGCGGCGGCGGCGGCGGCGGCGGCGGCGGGAGCGCTGGTGGGGGGAGGGGCTGCGGCAGCAGCGGGAGAGGACGATGCAGTAAAAATGTCCAGTCCTTGCGATGTTCCAGTGATAGCGATGGCCGAGCTCTGTTTGAGGAGTAGGCTGCGATGCTGGGGTCCCCAGCCTCCCGGGGGCGAGAGTCAGAGACCCACTGCAGATCTCCCTTGCAGAGGGCTTCAGACACCGGGTTGCCAGGTCGCCATCTATTAATATTTCTTACATCTTACCCACAGTAAACAACTTATGCCAACAATAGATCCTCAAGGAATTTTGAATACCCTCCCTCCCTAAGCTCTCTTTAATTGGAATGGAAGGTGATTTAATTGAAATGGAATGCGATCAGACCAGGTGATCTGTTACATATTACATAGTCTCAAACCATTTTCTTGGCCACCTTGAGTTAATTTATCTTTCTGAATGTTTCCTTTTAGGTAGGTAAGTTTGAAATGTGATGTCCTCCAGTAAATAATGATAGTCTCACTGTGTTGTGGCTGAAATATACAACTTCTCAGTCTACATAGACTACTTAGAGACAGTGTGGTTCTCACCCTCATACACCCTTACTTTTTCTATTTATTAGAAATAATAAAAGTGTTATCACTTGAAAGAGATTGATACTGACAGTATACATTTAAAAATGAAAAATTATAAATTTACAAGCATTAAAGTATTTCCATACTAATAAGAGGAATTATTCAAAGAAAAAAATACTTTACATGGGTTTACTATGTGAATCATTTCCTTTGTGATGAAAATGATCATGTTTAATGATGTGAATCATATCTTTTAACAGTTATGATAAATCTCCTAAATTCAAACAGAAAATTATATGTCAGAATCTTTCACATTAAAAACAAAATAAAAGCCCTCCCAGGGTGAGTTAGTAATTTTTAGAGATGTATTATCTCTCAGTTTATTCACTTGAATACTACTTGGTAAATGTAGCTGCAGCACTAAAGTATACTTTAGTTTCATGCATGGTAAGGATAACTCATTATACACTTTTAATAATTTGAACTCTAATGGCTCTGAAGAGAATAATTTTCATCCTGGGTGAATTTGGTTGTAATCTCAAGTTATACCTGGACCTGATTGGAGCTCTTTGAATAGGGTGCTTGGTATCCAATTATTTAGTATAGGTCTAGCACATTCCAGAGCAGACGAATTCTCCTCCAAGTGCCTGTTTCTCACAAACAGAAACCAGTGTATTGACCTGCATGTGCCCTGACCTGCTGCGCTGTGCTGATTTGATTCTAGAAAGTTGATCATTCACACTAATAGTCTTTTATCACCTCATGTATGTGGAGTCCAAGGCACTGGATTATTATTCGGCTTTAACAGCAGTCTCTCCTTAGAAAATAACCGTGATTCATAATTATTTTTTTGAAGTATCATTTAGTCATTCTAAGCATAAAGTCTTATGCAATGTAATATAATTAGTGATCTATTTTTGGATGGTCTGTTTCCTGCTTTCTTTGAAGTAGATTATCTAAATTCATTTCAATTGAGACAGATCCTATTAACAAAGCATTTAAGTTAGGGTTATCACTGTCAAAGAGAAGTAGAAAATGAAAACAACTACTTTTTTAAAAATTATAAGCCAAAATAACAAAAATTCACATAGCATTAAAAAAATCTTGACCACAGGAAAGAAAACCAATAAAACTATCTGCAAATATTTTATTGCAGAATTTTAAATGAATTAAATATGGTTAAAATTATTTTAAGTAGACAAAATACAATTAAAAAAAACATTTAAATCAAATAAACCTTTAGTGAAATTGAAGTTGTGATCAAAGCAATCTCCAAGAAAATAAAAATCCCCACTAATATCTGTAGATGTTACAATATACATTAATTATTCTAACTAATAAAAATATTGTCTTCCAAACTATGTACTTTCCTGAAAGGACTTTTGTGAATTTAGCATTACTTTTTATTTCATTTTAAGGACAGTATTTTCCTAGATAGTTTAGTTATATCTGCCAAAGTATTCCCAAGGATTCAATTACTTTTTATTTCATTCAGGAATTTTCATGAGATACATTTGGGTAAACATCTCTAAAATGATGTTTTGTCTTTAATAAAATTAGATTATAAACATGCCAACCTTAAGCCTTGTTGTAAGGCTTAAATAAGACAGTGCACTGCCTTGGTACATAATAAGTGTTGCATAAATATTAGCTAATTTAAAGTGTGTATTATTCCTGGTGATTACCTCCATTATTTACTAGTTTAAAATGTTCCTGCAAATGAAATAATTTTTACATTTTTCTTTTTTTCCACATGATTATTTGCAGTTTCTCTATTCATATTTTTCTCCAGGTTCTTCTTATTTTATTTCCAAAATAAAAGTCCTGATATAAACAATAATTTCTGAATACCACACTCAGGGTAATGACCACCAGCAATGAATGGTAGCATGACATTTAATGTGTTTTTGTTTTTGTTTTTAGTGTTTAACTATTTTATTCTTTGTTTCTATACTACTAAACAGTGGCCCATATCTTTATGAAGCTGCCGGCAGTAATTCCTAAGTATTGTTAAAAGATTATTGCTACTTCAAAATACACAACTATGCACCAATAATTATTCAAATTAAATCTACTTAATGGTAGCATCAATTTGTTGACTTACAGCATTGTAAGCCTAATAATTTTGTATTTATTTGAAAATTTTCTATGGTTTAAGGACTAACATTGCACTGTTACTGCAAAATAGAGGGGTAAATTGAAAACCAGAAAACACTTGAGTAGTTACCCTTTTTCACTTCTGAAAATAAATATATGACTTTAATTTTGCCTTGAGCTATGCTTTCTTAGAAATGGAACCATTACTTTTCCATGAATAACATTTTTCACATTTAAGATATGTTTGTTCTTTAGTTAGACCCATTATGTGCTTACATGATTGTAGCTGCATAGTATTAAAACTTAGAAATGACAAATAGCAGCACTAATATTGAGTTATACTTACTTGTAGTATTTCTAAAATTGCTTTGGGAAGCCCGAAGTTTTCACTAAGTACTAACTTTAACCGGTATCTTCAAATTCTAAAACATGAATGAAATTGCAAAGTTCCATTTGGAATATTTAGTTTTAATATTTATTTAGCAATAGTCAGGAGTAAAGATCCTACTGCTGGTCTCTCTGGGTTTGCATCCCGACTGTACCACTTACTAGAGAACCTGGGGAAATCTGCTTAACATCTTCTTGAATATCTTGTTGAATTTAGGATGACTGCTTTTAGAATAAGTGGAGGTGAGGAAAGAGGAAATGCTAATAAAATGCAACAGCATAATGAAGGCATAAGCAAGATGCAGTCAAGAGACACAGAAGGATTTGACTAAGCTACAAGGATGCATGTGTTATAAAAAATGGGAAATGTTGGGGGGAAAAGGAGCTAGGTTGAATGGGTTTACATTATGGAAAATCTTCAACATCCAGAAAAATAACAGTCGGGCAAAGAGGGTCATGCTGAAAGCTGTTTTAAGAACACTATAAGAATAATTTACATATGGAGGCAGCATAAAAAATGAACACTATTAAATCAAGAAAGTAACTCTTGCATAGTTCTGATTGAGTAGTGAAGATGGTTAAACGATACAACGATGTAAAAGAGCAGAAAGAATTGGAAAAATACAAGGTAATTTTAATGGAAGAATTGTCTGGATGAGGCTTCTGAGCCCACTAGTCACCATTCCTAGTTTTATTTATTTTTCCCCACTGTTTTTCTTTTCTTTTTTCTTTTTTTTAAAATCAATATTTTTTATTATGATATTGTGGGGTACAGTTAAGGGTTAGGTTTCAATAGCAGGAGTGGAATTAACAGCTAACGAAGGCAAGCATCAGCAGAGGGTCAGGGAACATTGGGAACAGTTAGGGGACAGGATGACAGCAGTACCATCTTGAGTGGCACCAAAGAATACAACTCCATGCCCCTTATTTTCTCCACCTGTTAATGTTTCTGAAAACCTAAGCCTACTGTTGAATTTATGACTAGGTGTTATTTATTTCTAAACGTATTTAATGGATCTAGAGACTATTTTTTCCTATTATCTGTTCAGTCATAACCTCCGTTTAAAAAATTAAGAAGATTCTGTGTTGGCATTCATATAGAAGAAAAAAGCATGAGGAATTTCATCTTCAATATGAGGTCATCTAGGAAACAATGTGGTTAGCTTGAAGTGAATTCATTTTTTTTAAACCAAGGTATGCATAAATATTTCTCTGATTGGTTTTTGCTGTTCAGGCGTAGTTTGAAATGGAAATGCATGTTTTCAGGTAGTAAAGGCCTATTGCTTCTAATTCAATGATAGTAGAGAATTATATGAAATAGGGGAATATCTTGTCATTTATCTGCACTAGCTTGTTTTCTTCATGGAGCATTAATAATGAAGAGGTGATTGTACTGTTTTTTCAGTCTCTTGTAGAAGAAGATTCTATAGTTCTCTATCACAGGAGCTGTGGTCACCGTGGTGACCATGTTCCCTTTGACCTTTTTCTTTTTTTAAAAAAGGAAGATTTTCTTTGCAACGAATGAATCTCAAGTGTCTTAATGAGTGCTCTGTAGGTAGCCTATTGTGCAGAGTGGCATTAAAGAAAAACAGTGTACTAGAAATGAAGCACAGCAGTAATCCCATTAGCAAATGCAGCCAGTGTCAGAGATACCATAAGAAATGATTTGAGTGACATGGGAGGACATCCCAGATCATCCACGGACTGTCGAACAAGAGACTCTCTTAGCCTTAGCCTCAACGGCAGTTAAGCTGAATATGAATCCTGATTTTTATTTAGGAACAGAGCCCCTTGTTTATAAAGCTATTGGTTGATAACAGGTAGTTTTTATTCTCGCCTGCTTTATTGCTGGCTCCTTATTTTGGCCTCCTTTTCAAGGGTTAGTAATGGAAGTTGCAGGTAGTAACTGTGCAGAAACCTCCCCTCCCTGCCCCCATCTTTGTAGGCCCTGAGATGTGAATAAAATAACTTTGTGTAGATAATATTTTCTACATTAAATTCTACAAGGCTAATTCAGATTTTTAGATCCTCGATCTTAAACAAAGTTTTCTTCTATTTTTTTTTTTTTTTTTTTGTCCTGAAAATTTTGTCTCAGGTGTGTTATATGACCTAAATCCTCATACGCTGACTCTTTTTTTTTTTTTTTTTTTGAGTTGGAGTCTCACTCTGTCGCCCAAACTGGAGTGCAGTGGCCGCTCCCGGCCACCGCAGCCTCCACCTGCGGGGCTCCGGCGACCCTTCCGCCTCCGCCTTCCCAGTAGCCGGAATTACAGGCGCGCGCTACCACGCCGGGCTGATTTTTTGATGTATTGTAGAGATGAGGTCTCGCCAAGTTGCCCAGGCGGGTCTCGAACCCGCGGGCTCAGGCAATTCACTCACTTCAGCCTCCCAAAGCGCGGGATTACTGGCTGAGCCACGGAGCCCGGCATACGCTGACTCTTACCCAATACCTTCACAAGCAGCTGATGCACTGCCCCGACCTTGGCCATTCTCAATGCTTCTACTTTTATGCACACATCTGCTGTATCCAGCACTCCACCAAATGGCCAATGGGCCCGATTTTGAGAGATCCCAGGGCACACAGCACTGTTAAAGATAAGCCACGAGGGATAATCCGGTGTAGATTCCTGATACAGCAGTTGAGAAACCACATCCCAGAGTGTTTAATTCTCTGACCAATGCCACACAGAGACTTTGTGTCAATATAAGGCCAAGAATTTAAGTTTTCTGACTTCCAACCTAATGCCCTTTCCACTTCATTTTACTGCCATGAAGTCCAACTCATTAACATTAGCATAAAAAATAATTTGCACACATGCTCCACTGAAGAGACTATATTATAATATTAAAGATGTGAACTAAAACATGGGTCTCCCAAATGCAGTGAGCACAACCCTGAATCATTTTCCTTTTTGAAGATGCCAGTAAGTCACTTAAAACTCTTAATATTTTCAGAGCCATGTTAACAAAGTTCTAGAATAGTCTGGATGCTTTAGACTATAAGTTGGCTAGTAGTTAAAGCTAAAGGTGATGTCAAAAACAGGGGTTTGTTAATTCACCAAGCAACTAGACCAGAGGTAGTGAAACTCCAGAGTTAGTTAATTCATCTGTTTAACAATGTCAGAACTTCAGTTATCTGTGATTACATTGGCTTTGCTTTCCTGATGCCACTATGTTTCCCGGCATTAAGCACAACCATAGGCAGGAAAAAAGTGGCTAATCCCTGCTAATACACCTTTTTTCAGAGTTGAGGAAAATTTTCCCAGTTACCCTCCTCAATGGGCCATAGGTTATTAGTCAGAATTACATCACATGTCCTTCCTAAACCAACCACTTTCAGGAAAATGGAATTACAATTGGTTTAGAGTAATCAATATTCAGTTTGTGTGAAGTGCAAAGTCTTCAAGTATCTGGACAAAATCGGAGTTCTGCTGACAAAAAAAAAAAAAGGAAAATTAAGAAGCATTTGGCGAAACATGATTTATTCATATAATTGGAGTATATTTCATAATTATTAGGCACATATTTTTTTAAAAGATATTAAGGAAATAAGATACCAGCATCCTACAAGTTATTACTACTTGCCACAAATCTGGAAACATCTGGTGCATGCAGTAACATGTCACCTGGGAATATGTACTTCTGTGCCGATTATAACTGATAGGCCATACTTGAAAGAATCGTTATTCTACTAATAGAGCAGAAATCCCAGCAAATGTTTGAGAACAAGAGTTTTAACGTAAATAGTAATGGAAGATTTTATTCACTCCCCACCCCCACCCCCACCCCCAGGCCCTTCTCCAGTCATGCTGGAAGAGGAGGTTGGACTCCAACAATCAGGCGTCAGAGGGCCTCAAAATTTAGACCAGGCCTAACTTAGCAGGATGGTATTTTAAGATCTGCAAGTGGAGCAGACAGAGGTAAGAACAGGCATCTTTGTCTTCAAAGCACACTGAGGAGACTAAGTTGGCACTAGCAGAGGGTCCTGACAGAGATGTTACCAGAACCTAAGCTGAAAGAGAGGCAGGCCAGGGGGGAGGATCTAGATAAGTTTAAGCACTTATCTTTTTCAGCTTTTAAAAATCAAAATCTTACTTAATATATTGCTTCTTTTTATTTTATTTTATTAAGATGTGAGGTACAATTCAGGATGAAGTAGATAGATAAGTGGTCACTGTACAGGTAACGTTTGGGTCACTCTTTGATCCTCACTTCACCTGGATTGAGATTAGGTGCCCTTATTGATGTTATGTGCCCCACCCCCCTCCCTGGCAGCATCCTGCTACTGCCAAACACCTTCTTATAGTGTTATAATTAATATTTAGGGTCTACTTATAAGTGGGTATATGTGGTACTCAGTTCATTGTTTCTGTGATAGATCACTGAGTATGATAGACTAAATCCATCCAAGTTGCTGCGAAGTCAATAATTTTGTCCTTCTTTACTGCTGCATAATATTCCATTGTGTGTATATACCACACTTTTTTTTATCCAATCCATTTTCAACGGGCAGCACAGTTGGTTCCATGTTTTTGCTATTGTGAATAGCGCTGCAATAAACATGCGTGTGCAGGTATCTTTTTTTTTTCCTCTTGTTTTTTGAGTTGGAGTCTCACTCTGTTACCCAGGCTAGAGTGCATTGCACACTCACGACCACTGCAGCCTCAACCTACTGGGCTCAGGTGATCCTTCTGCCTCAGCCTTCCAAGTAGCTGGAACTACAGGTGCACACTACCACACCTGGCTAATCTTTATTCATTGTAGAGACGAGGTCTTGTCATGTTGCCCAGGCTGGTCTCAAATCCTTGGGTGTGGGCAATTCTCTCGCCTCGGCCTGCCAAAGTGCTGGGATTACAAGCTTGAGCCACTGTGTCTGGCCAGGTATCTTTTTTATAGAATGATTTAAGTTCCTCTGGGATTGCTGGATCTTATAGAAGGTCAATTTTTAGATCCTTTACCAATTGCCACACAGTTTTCCACAGAGATAGTACTAGTTTGCATTCCCACCAACAGTGTAGAAGTGTTCCCTTTTCCCCGCACCCTCTTTAGCATCTACTGTTTTTTAAGTTATTGATTATGGCCATCCAGACTGGAGTTAGTTGTATCTCAATGTGGTTTTAATTTGCATTTCTTTGATAATTAGTAAGACTGAGAATTTTTTCATGTATCTGTTAGCTGCTCATATGTCTTCTTCTGAGAAGTGTCTATTCATATCCTTTGTCCACTTTTTTATAGGGCTGTTTGTTTTTTTCCTTTTGCCATGCTTGAGTTCCTTATAGATTCTGGATGTTAGGCCTTTGTCAGATATACAGTTGGCAAATATTTTTTCCCATTGTCTGGGCTGTCTCCTCACTCTCTTGATGGTTTCTTTTGCTTTATAGATGCTTTTCAGTTTAATGAGGTCCCACTTGTATCTCCCTTGGGCATTCACTTGTGGGGATTTGATCAGGAATTGGTTGCCTACTCCAATGTGCATAAGAGTGTTTCCTGTGTTTTCTTCTAGGATTCTTATAATTTGAGGTTTTACCTTTAGATATTTGATGCATCTAAAGTTGATTTTTGTGTATGGTGACAGGTAGGGGTCCTGTTTATATTTTCTGCATGTTGTCAGCCAGTTTTCCCAGCACCATTTACTGAATAAGTCTCCTCTCCCCAGTGGTTGTTGGTTGAGGCTTTGGCAAAGACAAGTTGCTTAAGAAATTGAGGTTTTGCTCCCAGAATTACTGTCCTGTTGCATTGGTCTATATGCCTGTTCTTGTGTCAGTACCAGACTGTTTTGATTATTATAGACGTATAATAAAGTTTAAAGTCTGGAAATGTGATACCTCCTGCTTTGTTTCTTTTGCTGAGGATTTTTTTGGCTATTCATGGTCTTTTATGTTTCCATATGAATTTCTGTATTGTCATTTCCAGGTCTGAGAAGAATGATGTTAGTAATTTAATGGGTATTGCGTTGAATCTGTAGATTGCCTTGGGTAGGATGGACATTTTAACAATGTTGATCTTCCAACCAATGAGTATGGGATATTTTTTCCACTTATTTGTGTCTTCTTTGATTTTTTGGGGCAGTGTTTTATAGTTTTTATTGTAGAGGTCTTTCACTTCTCTGGTTAGGGAGATGCCAAAGGATTTCATTTTTTGTGTGGCTGTTGTGAATGGGA
This sequence comes from Carlito syrichta, assembly GCF_000164805.1. Taxonomy (NCBI): domain Eukaryota; kingdom Metazoa; phylum Chordata; class Mammalia; order Primates; family Tarsiidae; genus Carlito; species Carlito syrichta. The sequence continues at coordinate 9,600 of NW_007022818.1, forward strand.
TTGTGCTTTTTATTTGGTTCTCTGTCTGTTTGTTTTTGGTATATAAGAATGTGACTATCTTTTGCACATTTATTCTGTGCCCTGAAACTTTGTCAAAGTTCTTTATAATTGCAAGGGGGGTTTCGACAGATTCACTTGGATTTGCGAGGTATAGGATCATATTATCAGTAAAGAGAGATAACTTAACTTCCTCTTTTTCTATTTGGATACCTCTGATTTCCTTCTCTTGTCTGATTGCTCTAGCTAGGACTTCCAACACTGTATTGAACAGGAGGTATGAGAGTGGGCAGCTTTGTTTTGTTCTGGTTTTCAGGAGAAATTCTTCCAACTTCTATTCATTTACCAATAAGTTGGTTGTGGGTTTTAATAGATGGCTCTTACTATTTTGAGGTATGTTCTGTCTATGCCCAGGTGTTCAAGGGTTTTTTCAAAAAGAAATATTGGATTTTATCAAAAGATTTTTCTGCATCTAATGATAATGTGTTTCTTTTTTTTTTACATCTATTGATGTATTTAATTACATTTATGGTCTTGCAGATGTTGAACCAGCCTTGCATCCCAGGAATGAAGCCTACTTGGTCATGGCAGATGATTTTTGAGATGTTTTGTTAGATCTGATTTGCCAGAATCTTGTTAAGAATTTTTGCATCTGTGTTCATCAGGGAAATTGGCCTGTAGTTTTCTTTCTTTGTTGGAACTTTACTCAGTTTGGGTATCAATGTGACATCCACTTCATAAAATGATTTGAGGAGCATTCCATTTTTCTCTATTGTCTGGAATACTTTCAACAGAATTGATATCAGTTCCTCCCTCTATATTTTATAGGATTCTGCTGGAAAGCTGGTCCAGGATTTTTTGTTCTGTTTTGTTTTGCTTTTTGTAGGTAGTTTTCTTGTAATAAAGTTAATTTCCTGGGTTGTTATTGGTCTATTTAGGTTCTCAGTTTCTTCTTGTTTTAAGATTAGGAGGTTGTGTGATGTCAGAAAGTCTTCCATTTCATTTAGGTTTTTAAGTTTGTTTCCATACAGGTATGCTTAGTAATCTCTGATAATATTTTGTATTTAATTGCGCTCAGTTATGATTTGCTCTTTTGTGTTTCTGGTTGTGTTTTATTTGAGCTTTTTCTCTCTTTTTCTTGGTCAATCTGGCTAGGAATCAATCAGTCTTGCTTTATCCTTTCAAAGAACCAGCTTTTTGTTTCATTGATTTTTTTTTTTTTTTCTGTGATATTTTTATCTTCTATGTCCTGTATTTGGCCTTTTACTTTGGTGATCTGGATTCTTCTGCTAAAGTTAGTGTTTTGGTGGTCTTGTTTTTCCAGCTCCCTTAGATGACTTGTTAGACTGTTAGCTTGTGATCTTTTCATCTTTTGATGTGTGTTCACAGACATTTGACTTCCCCTCAGTACTGTTTTCATGGCATCTCAGAGGTTTTGGTAAGACATTTCTTCATTTTCAATTGTTTACAGGAAACTTTTAATTTCTATTTTGATTTCTGTGTTGACCCAGGAGTTGTTCATCATCATGCTGTTTAGTGTTCATGTCATTGTGGGGTTTGGGGAAATTTTGTTGGTGTTGATTTTTATTTTTATTCCACTATTGTCTAAGAAGGTCATAGCAGTATTTTGATCTTATGAAATTTGTTTATGTTTTATTTATGGACAAGGATGTAGTCAATTTGGAGTATGTTCCTTACGGTGATGAGTAGAATGTATATTCTGCAGTTGTTGGTTGGAGTGTTCTGTAGGTATCTATTAAGTCCATTTGGTTAAGCATCAAGTTAAGGTTCTGGATCTTCTTGTTTATTTTTTGTCTCAGTGTTCTATCTAGGGTTGTGAGTGGGGTATTTAAGACCCCAGCTATGATAGTCTTAGAGTCAATATCTTTTTTTAGTATACGTAGTAGCTGCTTTATAAAACCTGGTGCTTCTGTGTTGGGTGCATATATGTTTAGGATGGATATTTCTTATTAATGGATTGAGACTTTTAACCTTGCATAGTGTCCTTCTGTATCTTTTAAAAATGTTGATAGTTTAAAAGCTGTTTTATCTGATATTAATATCTTGATTGCTACTCTCATTTGTGTTCTGTTAGCCTGAAAATTTGTTTTCCAACTTCTAACTTTGAGCCTGTGAGAGTTGTTAGTATTTAGGTATGTTTCCTGGAGGCAGCAAATTGTTGGGTCATGCTTTTTTCTATCTAGTTTTCCATTCTGTATCTTTTCAGTGATGTATTTAGTCCATTCACATTCAGGTTGATTATTAAATGTGAGAGTTTATCCCTGTCATGAGGCTCTTATAAAGTTCTTTTTTGTTGCTGTTTGTTTATTTGTTGAGCTTCTTTTAATTTTTAGGTTGATATTTGTGTGTGTGTGTGTGTTTAGTTTTGCAGTGACAATGCATGCAGTGTTGATTCTCTTTTTTCCTGCATTTTGGGGAAAGGTGTTGTCATTCTGTTTTTCTTTCTTCTGTGTTTAATACCATTTTAAGCATCTCTTATAGAGCTTGTCTGGAGGCAGCATAAACTCTTAGGGATTGAATGTCTGGGATTTTAATTCTCCATCACTGTTGAAGCTTAGCTTGACTGAGTAGGAACTTTTTGTTTGGAGTTGTTTATCCTTAAGAACTTTGAGTATTGAATTCCAGTCTCTTTTAGTCTGTAGTGATTTCAGAGATGCATCTGCCCGTATTTTAATTGGTCTTCCCCAGTAGGTAGTCTGACCTTTCTCTCTCGCTGCCTTTAGAATTTTTTCTTTTATACCTACTTTGTTTAAATGAATTATGGTGTGTCCAGGAGTTGGTCTTCTCATTTGATACCTTTCAAGGGTTCTCTGAATCTCTGATGTTTGGATGACCATGTCTCTGATGAGATGAGGGAAGTTTTCTTGGATAACTTCATAGAATGTTTGTTCCAAGGTGGTCTCTGTATCCCTTTCTGCCTCAGGAATGCCAGTCAGGTGTAATTTTAGCCTCTTAATATAATTGCAAATCTCTTGGAGACTTTGTTGTGTTTTTTTAAGCTTCCTTTCTGTTTTTAATAGCTTGGGTTAGTTCCATATGTTGATTTTCAAGCTCTGAGATTCTTTCTTCTGCTTGGTTAATTCTGCTATCCATGCTTGTCAGTTTGTTATTTATTTCATTTACCGTATTCTTCAGTGACATCATCTCAGCTATCAACTCTCATTCTTTCTTCTTGTCTTTCTTTATTTCTGTTTATCCTTTCCATCAATGCCTTGATATCTGGATTTGTAGTTTAAGACTAGTCGCTCTGGAGGCTCTTCATTGTTTGAGTTCCAATGTCTATATTCTCAGATGCTATCTTTCCAGGGGCTGGGGTGGGGGTTCCTGTGTCCTCCATTGATTCTTCTTCATTTGTGATGGCTCCCTCTCCTTTTGCCCCTCTTCAATTCTGTTGCTCCGCGATGGGGGAATATCTTTCACTTCTGTTTGCTCAATCCCCTATTCTTCCTTATGTAGATCCTCTGGATTTGTTCAGTTTTGATTCCAGACTGGGGTGGGGGGCTGTGTTGTGTTTTTGCAGTTGTCTTTGATTAAGGTATTATGGGGGAAGCTATGGCTCAGAGGCTATCTGCTGATCACAATATCCACTGACTGGTATATGGGCCCCTGGAGTTCACTTCCCAACACGTTACAATCTGTCCATGCAGCAGAAGTTTATGTATGCCTCCCAACTCTACAGCTTTTAGGTCTCCCATTCCACCTATATGCTTTTGTGCTTGATCCAGTGTGAGGGGTGGGGAGTCTGTCTCTCTGGTATTGTGCACCTGGAGTCGCTTCCCTGGGAAAGTGATAGTTAATCTCAGGGAGGTGCAGAGATCACTCCTTGATCTCAGGATACAGGCTTCTCTAGTTCTAGCAAACTGGAGATGGTTCCTGCCCAGTTCTGGGACAGAGAAAATGACATCAATCAGCATCTTATCTTTCAGTGGGGCTCAGCTCCAGATCTCCTCCCTGTGTCTTCTCCATGGCCCTCACTGCCAGTATGCAACCCATTGCTGCAGGTGGTGGTGTGGGTCAGGTACCAGGTGCCTAGAGGCTTCTGATCTCTGCTATCTCCTCTTGGGAGATATCCCTAGGATGGCAGATGTTCCTGTTGCCAGAGCCAAATTCAGAGCCATAGCAAGTTGCAGCCATTTCTGGAGGGGGCCCCAGGCACTTGATCATGTGTTTCCCCTTAGTTAGACATCCTCGCACCCACTTGCACACATACAGACACATGGATTCATTCTTAAGTCTACTCACCCTTGCAGAGACTGACATAATCTGACCAGTTTTGTCACTATCTTGCCCTCTCTCAACTAATACATTGTTTCTACTAAAGCTTTCTCATTATGCTACAAGAAACCTTTCAAAGGACATATTACCTTAATATGCTCTTGAAACAGTGCCAGTGTTGAGAATGTGTTCAGGATAAGAAATTCCTTTCCCATCTCCTCCCACTTATGCTTCAAAGAAGTGAAGAAAAGATCCTAAATGTGCAGGATTGAGTCTAGATTTTGAAGGGTTTCCTAATGTTAGGATACATTATTTGGATTCCATTAACTAAGAGAAGCAAAGTAGTGAAAGAGTGTAACTAGGATTTTAGTGGGATTTATGTGCTTGGGGCTGTCTGAGACAGAAGAGTGGAACAGAAGAGATTATTGCAGAATATCAGCAAAATATAGAAATGATAAATTTCCAAGCCAGGGAAATATCTGGGGCAGAAAAACCAATTGCAAGGGAATAATAATAGAAATTAATGGAAGACAATCTCTGGAAAACTGGGTAGAAATAATGGTAAAAGTTGACCCTCATGGCCACGACTGGGTGAGCGACAATGGCAGAATTGAAAATTGGTTTTGTTTTGTTTTTAAGGAGAATCAATGGTTTTATTTTTCCTGACCTCAATTTTTTTAATGAAAAATACGGCATTCTTCTTTTCTTTACATCTTCTTATATTTATAACCCTAAAGTATCTCATATAATACTGGAACATAGTATATACTCCTTAGTATTTTCTAATAAGTAGGAGCTTTATTTATCATTCAGTTGCTGTCAATATACCTTTGAATATAATACAACAATGGTAAATTAATGGTGAAATGTAATTTTGTCAAGCATCTTACAGGATATAGTTTTTAAACAGTTATCTTTACCAATACTATAGAGCATTTCTCTATTGCCATATGTCTTACAATATTTCTCTAGTGCCATGCAATTATACACAGGATGCCGGCCCAGGTGAAATTGTACTGTATAGCTCTGTAGGCTAATGTCTAACATTGCTCTCAAGATCCCCCTGTGGTCCAGCCCTGACAAATGGCTTAGCCTCATCTCCTGCTACTTCCTTTTGGCTCCAATCCTAAATACCTCTGACCAGTCACAATAACTTTTCCTCAGATTTCACAATGCCATGAACTTTCCTTTGGGTTCTTACTTATCGGTAGGTACCTTTGCCTAAACTTGCTTGCTCCCCTTTTACCTTTAACTGACCCAGTCTTGTTCATCCTTAAGCTTTCAGCTTAGTCATTTCCTTCTTGAACTCTCTGTACTCGCCTGCCTTGGCTAAGGGTCCTTCTGCTCTCATGACACTGTCTTCACATGACATGCAGCACACTACTTAATGGACTCTTTGACCACATTCCTCCTTTCTAAACCATTCTCTCACAAATCCCTAGCATACCACCTGTGACTTAACATTTGCTCAATATACTTTGTTAAATTAATATGTGCATTAATTAATAAAGAAAAATAATGTAGTATGTGTTGGTTGGTAAAGTTAGAAATATTTGTTTAATAGTCCATTACTCTTCATATAGAATTACATAAGCCTGTTGAAGTAGCAGTAAATAATCACCTACAAATTGGATTATAGTACAAAGCAAGTACTATAATAAGCAGTATTTCATCTATTTTGTGTTCTTTTTTTCTTGCTAAGAAAAAGGAAAGAATAAGATCATGGCTATCAGAGAAAGAATAATTAGAACACCTTCATCTTAAGTAGGTTGTGTGATAAGAGTGTGACTGAAAGAATCTCACATATGGGTTTTAATAAAACAATGACAAAGAAAGGATAAGATAGTCAGACAAGTGGGAGCTTTATTTGTCACTTGATTGCTGTCAATATATCGCTGAATATAATACAACAATAATAAATTAATGATGAAATGTAACTTTGTCAAGCATTTTACAGGACACAGTTTTTAAACAACTACTTTTACCAATACTATAGAGCATTTCTCCATTGCTAGTCTAACATTGCTTTCAAGATCCCCCTGTGTCCAGACCCTGCCAAATGGCCTAGCCTCATCTCTTGCTACTTCCTTTTTTCTCCAACCCTAAATCCCTCTGCCCAGTCACTATGACTTTTCCTCTGATTTCTCAATGCCATGAGTTTTCCTTTGGGTCCTTACTTATATAGCTAATGAGAATGAGGAATTTTCAAAATGTGTGAAGAGATGTGAGTAAAATATGATTGAATGTTTAACTATTTTGACAATTGAAGATTTTAACAGGCATTTGCTGAGAAGATAAAGCAAGCATTTTTGTTGATGTTAATATTTATATTTGCAAGTTATTGTTTACAGGCACAGTTCTGCCCAGGAACACCAAGTATGCCGCTCAATCTGAGCAGTCAAAGCCACCGGCTCTGGTTCTGCCTTATTTACTAGGCTACATTGATCTGTTGCCCAATTATTTTAATTTACTTAAAGCCATTTATAGCTAAAAAATGTGAATTTCATGAATTGTAACATTTTCCCTAATTATTTTTTTAATGTACAGAAATACTGGCACAGATTCCAGTAATAAATCTGAGACATAAATTCCTTTTTTTTTGGTTAGGCTCTAATTGTATGCATTTAGAATGTTGTTATCAGAAAGCAAATTAATGCTATAAATATATTCTATTTATATTTGTGTAAATAATATTTTATTGATAAGAAAATTCAAAAAAGTTTCAAATTGATTAATAGGTAAATGACCCAAATAACTCCACTTATCCTTAAAGTTAAACCTGTGTTTTCTTAAGCCTTCTTTGCCCCCAACCTGAATTAACTGCTTTTTTCTGTTTCTACAATAACAAATACATTATTGTTCTAACTTTCCTAATTTATTGATGACTTTTATGTTTTAAAAGTAACACCGTATTTCTGAAACAAATAAAAATATAGTCATATGAAAAGAAATAATTTTACAATTTTCCTCCACACCGCTCTCTGTCTTGTACATATTTCTATCAATGCTGTTACCACATTGACTCATAATTATTTGTTTTTGGTCTGTCTTTTTCAATGATTCTCACTCCTGGCTGCACATTAAAATCACTGAGGGCATCTTTCAAGACATTCAAATATACTCATGTAGCCTCCTCAAGTTCTAATGTCAGTGGTCTGACTGAGGCAAAAACCATCTGTAACATTTTCAAAACCAACCCAAGTGCTCATGATACCTGGTTTATCTGTGTGTTCCCCATCTTTCCTTCTTTCTCATCTTAAAATCTATCTAAATTTCTAATTTGCTTACAGAAATGCCATGTCTTATGGCAAAAAGCACAGCAGAAAAATTGTGAGTAAAACATATTTCCAAAAAAATAAATTACATTTTCCTATAGAACTTTATATAAAGTCGGCATAGATTTTAGACAGAAGAACATTTGTCTCTAAAAATAAATTTTGACCATTTCAGATATAGGTAAAATATGGCTAAACGTTAATTCACCCACTCATATACCACCAGAAAAGTCCTAGCCATTATTTGTAAAAATTAAAATGACTCAGGGTTACTTCTCCAGGGAAGAAGGTAGGTTGGTAACAAGCCACACCCCCTGTACTTTACAATCACACTGCGAAGCAACATCCAGAAACCAAACTGTTTCATGGAGGCACTGGCTGATGCTTGTGGGAACAAAGCCCCTGATCCTAGTTTTGTTTCATACTTAAACACGGAGAATTTCTACAAATCCAGTTACTGACAGAAGTGAGAATTCATTTATTTCAAATAAACTAAAAGCTGTGGAGTATTTCTTTGGGAATCTAGTCCATCATTTTTAGCTCTTTCTTCTAAAGGAATTTATCTTGCACTTTGTTGCCTGTTCTCTACTGCTGTTTCTTGATTATTTGCTGAAAGGTACCTGTCTTGTTGAGGTACCTGTCTTGTTGATATTATTTATTTAGTGTTTGTCTTATCGTTTTTATCCTAATACAAAAAGCCTGTTCTTCCTGCTGTGCTCTCCCCATCTCCCCACTCTACTGAGCTTCAGATTGTTTTTAAAGGGTGACCTCGCACATCCCCGTGTGCACTAGTATTACAACATACACTATCCCCATTTATTGGTGAGATGTTTTTCAAAAAACATATTAATGGATTGCACCTATACTTAAGATTTTTATGCATATAGAGATATAGCCACATTAAATATTAAGTCATATTTATCTCAAGCTGGGAAGGGTGACCTATTTTAACTACTTGGGTGAGTAGAGAAATAAATAGTTCAAACTGCTTTGTTTGATCTCCCATGCTGGCCACCCCTAAATGTATTAAATCAAGGATTTTTCTTAGTTTGAAAAGTTAAATAGCAGGTGTAAGTACTTAATGAACTGCAGCGACTTGGGCTCATTGGCGTGGCAAATAGATTGCGATATTCATTTCCAATTAAAGTTCTTTTGCAAAGATCAATGAAGCACATTTTCACAAATTGAATCACACTAAACTAATAAACAAAATTCTCCCATCCCCACTGATGGCAAATTATTTCCTTAACATTCAAAATCCCATCACACTATTAATTATACGACACAAGGGCTAGGAAAGATCAAACGTTTATTTATGCATATGTTTGTGTTTTGCTTCTAATTTTACAAGAAAGGTGAGGAACACCAAATGCTGTAAAGGAAGCTGCATAAAAACAATTTTCCAGAATTTGGGGGGTTTTGATCCATAAGCGTTTTTTGTTTACCAAATAGCATGCTTGTCCTAATGATTAAAAGGTCTGATCGTTCATAAATTAGAAAAGAATCTGTTATAGAGTAACCTTTAATTAATGAATGCATGGTATACATTTACATTAGAAACAATGGGGTTTGTAGAAAAAGGAAATAGCTTAGGATGTTGCCTCTAGAATCAGTGAGCTGCTTCAAAAAAATGAAAATGTTAATTTAGCAACCTTAAATGCCACTGCTTTATTCAAAGAATGCATAAATGTTATATTTATTTTCTAGAACCTCCTCACCTTTCACCTCCCTTGTTATTTCTTTCAAAGGATATTTTTGAAAAAAGTTTAGACATTTGTGTAGTTTTCATTTTAAAGTTTTTACTATTCTGTTATTGATACAGGATAATGGAAATGAAGCAACCTCTGAAGCAAAAGAATAAGGTTCTAACAGAAACTTTTATTTTCAAATAACAAAAGGGATTATTTGATGGAGATGCATGTGCAAGATTTCCTCTCTAAGAAAATCCTAGGATCTAAGCATACTTTTTCACATCATGGTTTACTACTTCAAAAGAAATTTCCCAGCAACTCATGGGAGGACCTGAATTTTGTTAATATTTCTAGCATGAAGAGCCTATCAAATAGTATTCTCAGGCCAAGTGGGTTTATGGTGATTTGCTGAGCCATGTCTGTGTGGTCTCTCCAAAGAGGTCCAAATAAAGGGAAAAAACAAAATAAGGAAAAATGTAAAATTTCTCTTCTGATATTCCAGTCTGCCTCTTCTACTAAAACCTCATCTTTCTCTTCAGTAGCTCATCTACTTTGGGATTTTATGGGTCAGTATTTTAAATGGAAACAATACTATGAGTGTTTGTCAGCTTTAGACTGTAAATAATCAATTAAACATACACAATAGCATGCTCAACTGCATATCAAACATGGCCATCTGCCATCATTGTCCATTTATAAAAGAAGTGACTTTTTAATACCAAAGGTAATAGAAAATCAGTAATATAAGAAAAAAGTGTATTTCTTTTTAAAAAATTTTTATTGTAAAGATGTGGGATACAATTAGGGTTAGGTATACAAACATTGGTCAGGCAGGTACCCCTGTTAATGAGGTATACCCCTCCCTCCCCTAGCAGTTTCCCTCAACTGCCAATCCCATCCCTCCCCACCGACAGTTTCGCATTACTGCCAATAATTTCTTATAGCATTATAATTGTTCAAGATCCTCTTATGAGTGAGAACATACGAAACTCTGTTCTTTGTTTCTGTGATAAATCACTGAGTATGATCAACTCCAAATCCATCCAGGTTGCTGCAAAGTCCATATATTTGTCGTTCTTTATGGCTGCATAATATTCCATTATATATATTCTTTACATTGAATAGCTTCACAGACTTATTAAGTGAACTTATTTTTCTCATTTCTTCACAAAATGGTGACCCTCGTCTTAAATCAACATAAGCTTGCAGTCCAGCTTTTGAGTATTACTCTACCAAATGCCTAAGTTCAACTCTTTGCACTGATTTCTCAAAGTATAGTGTGTCTGCTATTTACTAGAGATCTTTTATATGTGCATACTGGTTTGATAGTTTTAGGCTATGCCTGGGATTCCTTGGGGTTTTTGTTTGTTTGTTTGTTTTTGTGGTTGTTGTTTTGTTTTGTTTTTGAGTCGGAGTCTCACTCTGTCGCCCAGGCGGTGTGCAGTGGCATGCTCACAGCCACAGCAGCTCAGGCGATCCTTCTCTCTCAGCCTTCCAAGCAGTTGAAACTATAAGCACCACACCCAGTTATTTTTAAAAATGAATTTATTGTAGAGACAAGGTCTTGCCTAGTTGCCCAGGCTCATCTTGAATCCCTGGGCTCAGGCAGTCCTCTCGCCACCACCTCCCAAAGTACTGGGATTACAAGTGTGAGTCATTGCGCCTGAGATTTCATGTTTAACAAGCTACCAGGTGACACTGATACTGTGGCCGAAACTTTTAGTATCAAGGAACAAAACTATTTTCTTCCAAGTGTTAATAGCTAATCCATATGGGACATTATTCTTTCTAGAGCTTTTAGGTGTGTGTGGATATATTATAATAAAAATCCTTAAAGACCCAAGGAAATTAATCTGTAAAACTGATACAACTGGGGCATCATTTGGAGGGATGTTATCTTCTTAGTCTAGCAGCCTATCAAATCAAACATAATTCATTTACACATTATTTTATCCTTAGTTCAAATTGTGCCATATTTAAGCATCATTATTCTTATGATACTTGGAAATATTCTCACCAATTTGTTTCTGATTGATCTTCCTTCAGTTATTCCCAGATAATTCCCCATTATTGATCAGCTTCCTTTTACTTGTATTCTAGTTACAGATAAAGAATGTCACATCTAATTCTCTTTCTCTTATTAATATACTGATGTAAAAGGCAGAAAGGGAAATAGAGATATTAACTTTAAAGAGATAATAATAACTTCCATTTTTGTGGGATTTTATAATTTCGAAGGGGCTCATAGCAATTAAACTGTCCTCCATGAGTTTAAGAATTACGCCTGGTCCTCCAAAAGTTGTCCTAGCATACAAGCCCCTTGCCTGGCACATAGAAGGTGTTGTGGATTGAATGATCCTTCCTTATCCTAGGACTTATCAATGTTATTTACTTGAATAAAGGTTTTTGTTGTTGTTGTTGTTGTTGTTGTTTTAGATGTAATTGAATCAAGGGCCCTGCGATTAGATCATCCTAAATTACCAAGGTAGGCTCTAAGTCTAATAACAAATGACTTTATTGAGACAGAAGAGGAGACAGCACAGACAACAGACGCAGTGGGAATACATAGGAATGATACAGCCACAGCCCAGAAAGGCTGACAGCCAACTGCAGGATAGAGGCTGAGATCAGAATCTCCTTTAGAGCCTCTAGAGTGAGTATGACCCTACTGTATACCCTGATTTTGGACTTGGGTCCTCCAGAACCATAAGAGAATCAACCTGTGTTGTTTTAAGCTACCAACTTTGTAGAAATTTGTCATGGCAGCCACAGGTAATGAATATGATAAGCAAAAAGCCAATATTTGTGGAATGACAGAATAGTTGAAGAAGGATGGTTATTAGAAATCTAAATGATAAAGACAGAAAAATTCAGAGTGGTGATATAACTTGCCTGAGTTCACTCAACCCCAACACGATAGAAATGTGTGCTAAATATTGCATCATTCCCATATGCTAGTATTGGTCTACTAAGACTTATACAATTTGACCAGTTTTTAAACTGTTACAAGTTATCCATAAAAGACAAAATTTTAGGTGAAAATATTGAATATTGCATAGCAATAAGGTTGTGAATGTATTGCTCTAGAATAAAATTGAGATTTTTTTATTTTTTTGTGGCAGAGTCTCATTCTGTCTCCGAGGCTGGAGTGCAGTGGCAAAATCACGGCTCACAGCAGCCTCGACCTCCTGGGCTCGGGCGATCCTCTCACCTCAGCATCCCAAGAAGCTAAGATAACAGGCCTGCACCACCACATCTGGCTAATTTTTGATTTTTTTTTTTTTTGAGTGATGAGGTCTTGCTATGTAGCTTAGGCTAGTCTCGAAATCCTAGGTTCAAGCAATGCCTGTAATGGGATTACAGGCATGAACCACTGCAACTGGCCAAATTAAGCATTTTTATAAATATCTGTGTAACGTGCAGTTTGTTTAAAGTTTAATAACTAGAAAATAGTCATATTATGAACAAATTAGGCTGTATTTCTGAGACAACAGTGCTCCTGATAATTCAGTTAAACAACCTGTGAGTCTATTTGCATGTTAAAAAGAGAAAGCAGTTAAGAAGGCAATTTCTATTGGAAGACAGACAAGGATTTAAATCATGGTTCCATCATCTAGGTGCAGTAAGACTTCTGCTAACCTAACCTCTCTGTGCCTCAGTTTCCAATGGATAAAAATTTTAATTCTCAATACCCATTAAATTACCTGCGACATTCTTCTCAGACCTGGAAAAAAAGAAAAAAGAGGGAAAAAATATATAATTCTTTTGAAAAATGTGAGGATTAAATGAGACCACATTTTATGGCCCAGAGCACAGACCCTAGCACATGGTGGCCATTCCTAGTGTCTGGCACACAGTAGGAATTCAATCAGTATTTGTTGATTATGTTTACCCAAGTGTGAAGTTGGACTAAAGTAAGATATTTTAACTATTTTCAATTGTTCAAATAACCTATGGCTATAGTATGCTTTTTAAGTACAATGCAAACTACTAGCCATGTGAAGTTATAAAAAGTGCAGATTCTAGATAGCAAAGAAATCTTTTTTAAAGATTTTTGCATTCCCTCTTTGGTCATGAGACTTTCCAAGGACTACACCTAGGAGACCCAACATGTCTTTGAGAGTATTAAAAAAAATTGTACCATTTTTTTCCCCAAAAGCCTGTTGTTTTGAAATTGATTTCTCCATTCTGATTGAAAAGTCTGGAATTTGTTAGCCTGTAGGGTTCTTTGCAAAAGGCTCCTCTGGTTAGTCACTTGTCTGATTGATACTAGACTGTCAGCAGGCTGGGTTGTAGATCATGGAACAAACGTTCTGACAGCCAATAAATTCTGTGTCATCTGTGTGTATGTTCCTGGAGGCTCTATGATAGGAACAGGCTTGCAAATAAGAAATAAAGAGATGCTTTTTTTCTAGGTTCAATTTGGTTGAATTCTTAAGTTATTTGAATAGTAGTTAGTGAATATTCGTTAATTAATAATGTTTAATCGTCTTGAAAAAATTTGAATTGAAAGTTATCATGTTGGATCCAGAATACTTTGATCCCCTGAGCACTCACAATTTTCTTGCCTTGGCTACTGAAATATGGGAATTATGCATGGTGGTAGTTCAATTGTATACATATGTATTTAAATATAATATCTAAAATTATATCTTAAATCTATTATTTCATAAAATTTTACAGTTCAAACTGTATAATGCACATTACAGAAAAAAGTGCATTAACCCGAGAATTTTTCATTTATTTTTTTGATGGTGTCATATAATTGTTCAAATCCAGTTTGGGTTAATAAATTCTTATAGCTTCTTTACTTCATGAAAGTTTCCATTCATGTACATGTAATAATAACAGTAAAAAAAATTAACATTAATTAACTCCTTATTAAGTTCCAAGCACTGGGGAAAGCACTTTATATATCTCTTCTTATTTAGTATGTGTGGTTTTTTAAAGCTTTAAGTGACTGCTCTGGGAACTAGCCTACATTTTTCATTATATAGATAAGAAAACTGAGGCAGAAAGAAGCTAGGTCGCTTGATTGGCCAAGGACACAGAGCTGGTTAGAAATATATATTTGCAGCATCACATCTTTGTGACAAAAAGAACAATAGCAAATCCGTGATGCAGAAACAAAGGAGGTTTCTCATACCATTCTGTGCGAGGCAGAGCTACTCAGAGAACAAAGCTGCCTTTGAAGCCGAGAATGGCTCCATCTCAAATCAACTCTGTGGGGTGCAGAGTATGACACAAGAGGGCCAACACATCAGAAAATAAAGTTCAAAAAAACTCTAAAATTATTTACAGTCCTTTGGTGCCAAACCTTAAAGAATCATTATTATATTTTATGTATGTTTCTAACTTGTCTTTGTTAGGTTCTCTTTGATATTTATGGCAAATCAGTTTAACCTTCAAAATCCTTCATTTATTCTACTTGATTAAATCAGACAAATGAATAGGTATGATCTGTACTGAGAAAGCAGCAACCCAAAGAGACAAAATAATATAAATTAAAGTTAGTAGATGTTTGTATATACTACTTTATTGAATGTCTCCAATTCACTCCGATTTGGATGATAATGGGAGAAATCAAAAGTTTCTAAAATAGACAGTCAAATATTTGACCTGATGTGCATGGAAGGTTAGAGAAAAAAAAAAGCTAGATGAAAAAGGATTGAAAAAGAAGTTTCAGATGGTGAAATTTTTGTCTTTTTTTTGTTGGTGGTGGTTTCTGCCGAAGCCCTGCTTTCAGGATTTTCTTCCCAAGTACTCTCCCTTGAGTATATAAATCAATGCAACAGTGCCCTGTAATAGTATCCTAACCTGGTGAAATATCACAAGACTATAAAAAAAATGCTTTTAGCAAAGGCGTCAACTTTGCTCCTACATCATCAATGAGATGTCAACTTGAAAGTCTAGGTGTGTTGGAACCATTAGAGAGGAAAGGAAGGGAAGATAGATGAAAGAGGCCAGAAAGTAGACAATTTAAAATGAAAAGTTTATGGGGCCAGCACAGCTAGATATTTTAGCTCCGTAGAAATAGAGTTGAAGATAAATTGGGAGATGAAAATGCTACAAGAAAATGAACGGGCGCTGTCTTTTATGAGGCTCCCTAAGAAATACTCTCAGATGAAGATCTGTGCCCAGGAGTTGTATTAGAAAGTACTCTTGGGAGCATGTGTAAGAGTTTAAGAGAAACAGGCTGGGCAGAAGGAGAAGTTGCAATGCAGTAGCAACAGAAGATCAGTTGATTCTATAGGAAAGTCTAGAGCTGGAATGGTCTTTCAAATTTGTCCCAAATCAAAGCAAAATGCTGGAGGGCTTTGACCCCTGCATCAATCAGTCATTCTGTGCTAGCTGGCATTGGGAAGGAGGTGAAATCTTGAACAAGGCAGCTTCTTTTAGCTGAAGGCTGTTCCTGAAGATGGACCCAGCTGGGACTCAAAAAGAGCCAATACTGCTAAGACTGGGGGAATGAGCGTCATGACCCTGAATGGGGGATCTGAGTTGGGTATTATAGCACTGACAAGAGCTCAATCCTGTGCTTCTCAGATCTCCTTTCTTCATGTATTGAATTCACCACATTTGGGAGCAGTACCTCAAATTTTCTGGTTGATCTCCTTCCTAGAGAAACTCATAAGAGGAAATTTATTTAAGACAGACCATAGCCCCACCACTGCAGTTGTTTCTGAGGCTACTCGTTGATTTCCTTCTTTCATACCATTCTATATTTCCATTGCCCTTGATTAGTATCTCTGTAGGTCTGGTAGGGTGACCCAAATCCTCATTTCTGTAGGGTCTGAGCATCTGGTCACCATGCCTTTTTCAGGATGGAGTAGCTTTGCTTGTTCGTTTACTATAAAAATTAAGCAGAGGGAGAACCATGGAATGCCAAAGTGGATCACCTGGGTCCCGACCCTACTTTGAAGAGTTTTCCCCTGAGAACCACGTCGACATTGCTTGAAGTTTCAGAAATAGAAAGCAAAAATTCTGCAAGTGGGTCCTTGAGAGTAATGGTGGGTAACACTAATTCTACTTCTAGCACTTGGTTTCTGGACTATATATTCCTGTCCACTGGGACACAGCACCATGTCATAAGTATTGGTTTAGGGTATATACTGCACCATGAAAACTGGTACCTTATTCATGCAGAGTATCCTCTCCAAGATAACCTCAACTGCAACTTCAAAAGGTCATTCCATAACTCTCTCCAATTGGCAACTTGGCATAGTAGGGCATATAAAAGGACTAGTGGGTTTCATTTTTAGGTCATTTTTACACCTGCCTTTCTGTGAAGAAAGTTGCTAGGTCTGAGATTATTTTATGTGTTACACCATTCCATGCAAATAAACACTAAACCCTCTGATGGGAGAGCTGGCTAAGACTTTGTGAGCATGAAATGCAAACCTATACCTGGAAAATGTATACATTTTGGTCAAGAAGAAAGGCTGCATCTTCCAGGATAGAAAATGTCTAATGAAAACATTTTGTCACAATGTCACTTTATGGGATTCTTTGAAGGATTTTGCTGTATCAGTGATCTAACATTGGTTTCTTCTGATGGTAGATTATTCTGTTTTGTCCACACATGGCTCCACTCCTGACACCATGACTACTGGGGTAGTTGATGGCAGATACTGGCTGTTGTCAAATGACTGAGTCAATATGTCTATTTGGCTATTTGGTACCTCTTTGAGGGTAGATGTTCTCTTGAGGGCATTCTGTGACTTATAACACAGAGGTTACAGGCCAGTTACATGAGACTGTTCAGTTGCTCTATCAGAGATACTACATCTAACACTTCAGATGCATTAGGAAAGATATTTGAGTTTTTAGTAGATTACTGTAATTCATCAGTATCTGTCCAGTTTTTAAGGGATCAGACTGGCTAATTAAATGGGGATATTATAAAGACTACCACACTTCATCATTTTAAATCTTTAAGGGTGCACTAATCTCTGCAAATTCCCCTTTTCCACACTGAATTTTTCCCTGTAATTATCTCTTACTCCAGGGGCTAAGGAATCAATATGAGAGTTCTGTCAACTACCGTGTAGTCAAAAATGATCCCCAGCTGAGTTCATAGCCAACTATGACCTGGAACTAGGATAGAGGTCCCTTAATTACCTTGCCTCCACATGCCCAATACCCTAACTCCAACAAGAGAGTCATGATGTGATGCTTCAGTCTCCATGTATCAATGTCAGCAGTTCTCAAATGGTCTAGGTCTTTCTCTTTCCCCAAAGTTATCTGAGAAAATAACCACAGGATCTTTTAGAGAAGGACAAAGGGAATGATGACTGTATACACTTTCCATAAAATTTTGCAACATCTTTTCATAAGGAAATCATGCCTTTCTTGCCCGTCTTTCTGTTTGTGAATAAGTCCTAGATCTAAGAATTGACTCAGGCCTGATAAAGAGATATTGGCTTTTTATTTGTAGAGCATAGTTCAGCCTCCTGAATACATATGCTTGATTTTTTTTAGATTTTGTAGATTGAGCAATACTCTTTCTGGCTACCTTGCACCTAGAAAACCTATGTTCTAGTACACTCCATAGCACGCTGCCTGTCAGACCTCCCTGATTGCCCACTCTGATCTTTTCATTCTTTGAACTTATTATGCTTGCCTTGTATCTGACAGTCTAGTGTCACCACTCACCACCTCCTCTAGAATTCTATCATTCTCATTGCTTCCTGAGAACTCAGTCTTCTAACCACCTCTCTTACTGACAGTACTGAACTACAGAGGACACCTACTACCACCTTCTCAGTTACATTGGTGTCATTCTCACCAGCACATTCTTTTAAAACTTCAGTGAGTGGAATGTCCTATGGGTTCTTCCAGAGAACATAATCAGCAGGTAAATTCATATGCTTATGTAGCATACCACTCTTCCATACCCACTCTCTAAACCTTTGAAAAGACTGAGAAATTGAACTCCAGAGAAGGTGGAATTCTCAGACTTTAGAAAACCTGCTACACCACATTTAAGGAAAAATGGAACCCAAAGAATTGAGATGGAGATATCTGAATCGAAGCACTTAAAAATCCTAAATTTCCAGATTTTACCCTTGCCATGCCCATGCCATGCAATTCTGTTGTATATTCCTTTGAAATCAGTATATTGTGGGTTATTGCTCTTTACTCAGTCTTCAGAGAATCGTTCTAGGAGTACATTATCCCACTCTCTCGGGATTATTGCCAGGTTGTTAATCCTTTATCACAGGAAAGCTCTCCCACATTGGTAATCATTCCCATATCCAATATACCCCATACTCCTTGACCCAGCACCATCAGAAAGCAGTTCTTTATGCATTTTTGCAGGACTGGCTGATACATGTCAGTTAGTTCTTTTATCTTCTTCAGTATGTAATTCCTTTTCTCTTTTAGAAGATCCAGAACTTCTCCAAGTGGGTTATGCTGTGATTTGACCCTAATATTGACCAGATAGCCAGTAGGCAAGCTGTGAATAGATGCAGCAGAAGGCAAGTATTGCCTTGAAAGATTTTGGTCTTTGCATCTTCTGGGAGCAAGGGGAGAGTACTAAGTTTAAGGAAGAAGTAGTCTACTCTTGACAGCCAAGAAGGCTGAGAGGAATCTGAAGATTTTGAATTTGTAATTGCTTTGAGTCAGATGTCCCTGTATCAATTCTTTGGGTTCAATTTCTCCTTCCCATTCAAGGTCTGAATTTGGTGTAGTATATTTTCTGAAGACTAAGAATTCCATCTTCTCTGGAGCTCTGCTACCCATCCTGGTCCTCAACTTGTGCTATTTTCCAGGTTGGAAATATGAATATATCATATGCTGCCAAGGAGACCCTCTATTAGTTACCCTCAGCCTTTCATTGTCTTTTTCCAGTGTATCCATAGTATCCAACAACAGCCATCAGGTGTCAGTTTTTCTAATGACTATTTCTGAAACAACTGACAACTTCTTTCACTTCCAGATTATTTTCTGCCACTAGAATTCCTATCCTATTTCACCACTGATAACATTTTTAACAATTGCAGTTATCCCATGAACTATCAGTACACCATCTACCACTAATAATGGGGTGGGGTCCTCATTGTCGACTGGTCGATGGGTAACCTAGTTTCACAATTTCATTTTAATATTTGCTTCCTAGGACCACTTCTGGTACCAAATATTATAAGGTTGAATTCCAGAAAAACATATTTTGAGGCATACATGGGTATATGGAAGATTTTTTAGGATGCTCTCAGGAAAAGAACTGTAGGGAGTAAGGGAAGCAGAATCAAGAAGGAGAGCAATAATGAATTTGCATCAGAGGTTTCAGCTGATTCTCTAGGGAACTGTGCAACTGAGATGGTCCCTCACAATTGTCCTAAATCAAGAATGTAAGCCAGGTCTTAGATACGTATACGAACCAGTCAATAGATGTAAAACACTGGGCAAGGAAGCTATCTTAAGGGCCAAATAAAATTTCGAGAGAGAGAGAGAATCTGATGGTAGCTATCAGTAGCTGTCAATACCCCTAGCAGCTGGAGAAATAAGTGTTCTATTCCTGGAGAAATATGTCTGTGATGCAACACAGCATACATCACACACTCTGAACATAGAATAGTTGAAAGTAAGGAAACTGCCTAGGTAAATAAAAAATAACTATGAGCAATCATTTCCAATATGTTTTGCAGATAATCACTGTGGGACAAGATATATAGTTCTATTTTTTTACATCTAAGTAAAAGCTGCACGTAATTATTTAAATGACAATTTAGGCTGATAAACATATTTAAGTTCCAGCTATCTCTCTCTAACAACTTCCTGGCCTGTTGTCTAGTGACAAGCACTAACTTTGGATTTATGTAGCTTTACCTCCTCCTTAATAGTGTCATGTAAATGGTTTTTTTCTATGTTATATTTAGATATCTACAATGTGTACATTATTATTAGGACTCATTTTATATAAAGTACTCATTAGCTAAACACATGGATTTAGTTATGTTATTACAATGTGAATTAGCAATTGGATGGAAGACAGTATTCAAAATGCAGTTAAAATATTTTTATGAGCCCGGCTCGGTGGCTCAGCCTGTAATCCCGTGCCTTTGGGAGGCTGAAGTGAGTGAATTGCCTGAGCCCATGGGTTCGAGACCCACCTGGGCAGCAAGACGTCATCTCTACAATAAATCAAAAAATCAGCTGGGCATGGTAGTGCATACCTGTAATTCCAGCTACTCGGAAGGCTGAGGCGGAAGGATCGCCGGAGTCCAGCAGGTCGAGGCTGCGGTGGTCGGGAGCGGCCACTGCACTCCAGTCTGGGCGACAGAGTGAGACTCCAACTCAAAAAAAAAAAAAAAAAATTTTATGGTGAGCTTTGGGACATGTTACTTGAAGTTTTCCGGTGCCTTTTTATGCTTTATTATTTTATTTAATATGTTTGGAAAACAAGATCATATCTTTGTTGTATATTCCTTTGAAATCAGTTTGGTTGGGATCTAAGTTACCCTTCTGAGCATAATCCAATTAAAATTTAAAATTATTTCATGAGTTTGAGAGATGACTGGAGTTAAGATAAAATTAGCAAGGCATAAATAAAGGATAATTCAATGAGAAAGTATAAGTGGCACAAATATAGAAGCATCAGGCCCTAATGCTCACCTCTAGAAGTTAGAAACATAGTTTGAAGAAGATCAATAACACTAGTTTAGAACCAAAATAACTTTTAAAATGCGTGGCATAGAGAACGATCTAATACTGGTTCACACTGGCGCCAGTTGTGCGCTTTCAATTCTGCTTTAAGTGATATTATGTCGGTAACTTGATTTGAGTCACAGTAAAAATATTTACACCTTGAAAATCAGCAAATGCTCTGGGCCTTTTTTCCTTCTTTTTTTCTTTCGCTGTTTTCTCTTTCTTCTTTCTCTCTCTTTCTCCCTTTTTTAAAATTTCAGTAGGGGGTACAGATAGTTTTGGGTTATGTGGATGCACTGCACAGTGACAAAGAAGTCTAGGCTTTAAGTGTACTCACCACGCCACCTTGCACTTTGTATTCAATAGATGATTTTTCATACCTCCACTCCTCTACATCCTCCCCATTTTGAGTCTCCAGTGTCCATTATACTATTGTCTGTGCCTTTGCAGATCCTTAGTTTGTCTTCCTCTTGTAAGTGAGAGCATGCAGTGTTTGGTTTTTTGTTCCTCCATATTAATGATGACTCACCAGGTATAGGAAAGGAACCAATAGCATGAAAGATTAGGATAATAAAATAAAATCTGTTCCTAGAAGACAGAGATCATTGGGAAACAGAGAGAACTCAAAACAAAAATTAAGTAAGACACTCCGAATGATTTGTGAATACACTGTGTCCATCATCATCATAGTAATAATAAATTGTATAGTGCCTCTAAAAGGGGACAACCAGAAAAATAAATAACTTTCAGGTTGAAAACTATAATTACTAAAATTAAAACTTTAGAAAGAGTGGAAAATTAGTATTTAGAAATCTAAACAGTAAAAAAGAAAGAGAAAAAATGAGAGACAGAAAATACAAGAGACATCAAGGATCAGCTCAAAAGATCTAGTACTCATTCAACAGCAGTTCTAGAAAGAACAAATTAAATGGGAGAGAAGATAGAAAATAAATGATAGAAGAAAATATCTCACAATTGAAAAGTCTAAGTCTTTAGATTCAAAGAACTCACTGAGAACCCAGCATAATAAATTAATAAGAGACCTGCAGATGTGATTATCTTGAACTATAAATTTTCAAGGAGTCTGTAGAGATAAAAACTTGTAACCAGGAATATTCTGAAAGCCTTTGAGATTTTTTTAAAAATCACTTATAAAGGAATGTGAATCAGATGAGACTCTTGACACCTAATAAGTGTCTGTGGATTTTGAGAGGGGGAAAAACATGAATCAATGTTTTTCAAGCTCTGAGAGAAAATATTTCCTATCTAAAATTCTTTAGCCAGCCAAATTATCAACCTGAAGGGAGTTAAGGATAAACACACTTTCAGAAATGGAAAAAAGTTTACTTTCATTTTTTTTTTCTTAACTACTTGCTTAGGAATGTACTCTAGCAAAAGAACTTTCTATCAAGAAGGAAAACATGATGACCAGGAAACAATGGTTCCATCCCAAGATAGCAATAAAGAAATATTCTAGATTAACTTTCTAAAGACCTTAAAAACAATCCAAGTTTTAAGGACTGTGATAGGATAGTCTCCGGGGCAAAAAGTGGGGTGAATAGAAGACTAGAAGAAATAATTGAAAGGTTTTTTTGGTTTGTTTGGATATATAACAAAGAAAAATGGTACAAGAAAATTAAGAAACAAAAATTAGAAATGCCAACAAAAAACAACAAAGTTTCTCAAAAACCCATTATCCAAATATGATATAAGTTAAAGTAATTTTAAGAAATTGATGAAGCTGGGCTCAGTGGCTCAGCCTGTAATCCCGCGCCTTTGGGAGGATGAGGTAAGTGGATTGCCTGAGCCCATGGGTTCGAGACCTGCCTGGGCAGCGAGACCTCATCTCTACAATAAATCAAAAAATCAACCAGACGTGGTAGCACATGCCTGTAATTCCGGCTACTTGGAAGGCTGAGGCGGAAGGATCGCCGGAGCCCAGCAGGTCGAGGCGGCGGTGGCTGGGAGTGGCCACTGCACTCCAGTCTGGGCGACAGAGTGAGACTCCAACTCAAAAAAAAAAAAGAAAAGAAATTGATAATATGTTTTAAAAATAATTATTTGGTCTTAGTACTAGGTGTCATCCTTCTTTAAGTAGCCTACAGGTTACAAAGTCCTAAAGAAAGAATGCAATTGGACCTGTCATTGAACAATATTTATACATTCATAAGCATGTAAACACTCTTTATTTGTTATCAACTATTAGACCCAACCTGTAAATAAAGTTAGGTGTATTGTTTGAAGTCATAATATTGAATGTAACTCTCAACAACTCTGACAACGTAAAAGGTTAGGTGACCAAAGAGGAGATTTGGGAAGTGGTGAGAAACAGGGATAAGGGCAGATGGAAAATTGAAGATAAATAAAGTCTTTAAAATATACACCTTAAAAAAGGAGAAGTTCAAGAATAATATCAAAAATTCCATGTTATAAAACGATATCAAATTGTAACTGTGTTATTTAAAAAATTAAGGTACTGGCCGGGCGTGATGGCTCAAGCCTGTAATCCCAATACCTTGGGAGGCCAAAGCAAAAGGATTACCTAAGCTCAGGGGTTCAGGACCAGCCTGGGCAATTTAGAGAGACCTCGTCTCTACAATAAATCTAAAAGTAAGCTGGGTGTGGTAACAAACACCTGTAGTTCCAGCTACTTGGAAGGCTGAGGCAGAAGGATTGCCTGAACTCAGCAGGTCAATGCTATGGTGGCTGGGAGCATGCCACTCCAGCATGGTCAAGGGTGGGACTCCGACTCAAAAAAAAAAAATTTAAGGTGTGAGGAAATATAAGTAGAAGGAGAAAGAAGAAGAGGGTCTTGTCAGAAAGAAAAAAAAAAGCCCTTATATTTCATATGGAGGAATTAATAGATATTGCACTAAGAAAATCAAGAAATGGGGAGGGGGCACACTTCATCAATAAGGGTAACTAATCTCAAACCAGGAGAAGTGGGTATCAAAGTGAGGCCCAGACTTTATCTGTACAATGACCATTTGTATATCTAATCCTGAATTGTACCCCGCATCCTTAAAAAAAAGTAAAAAGAAAAAAAAAATGAAGAAAGGGTTGGTGTACACATATTAAGTGGAGCTGCCAAACTAACTATAGAACTAAAAGCAGAAACTAGAGAATCAATTTGCTAGAGGAGAGGTGTTAGGAGACTACATCTAATCATAAACTCTTCCATATTATTTAGCTTTTTATATGCATGATCAATGAAGCTTGTAAAGCATATTATTTTAAGCTTGATTGTATTGGGATATTAGAAGCTGAAAGAAAAGAATTTAAATTTGAAAGCCAAAGTATAAAATATATGGCCAAGCATTACAAATCTTAAAATATATGCACATATTTTTACAAATAAGGTATATTTGACATACTCTTAATAGAGGTGTTCTATGTCAGTAATTATACTATTATCCTCAATAGGTTATGGAGCTGACACAGTAAGCCAGCTAAGACACACTTATATACAATGGAATAATCAATTTAAGCATTAATTAAAAACTGTTTCTGTTTGATTAATCTAGTTTCTTCCCCCCAGAATGTCTTCTAAATTAACTTTTAAACTTTAAATAAACTGTAGCTGAAATAGCTAAATGACTCCCAATACAGTAAATAATTTTACTGAGCATAATTAGTAAAACTGAGTATCTGGCTTACTGAGCCTAGAATAAAGGAAAGTAAACAATGGGATAGAAAGCCTTCATCAGTGATACCAAGATAAGAGTACATATTCAGAATGGAATTCTGAATTTCAAACTCAACCACATGCAAATAAACTTGAGAAGAACAAATGGATTTTTTTGTCCTCTTACCTCAATAATAATGGGATTCCATTTCTACCATATAACTTTTTTTAGCCCATGTATTTTCACTAAAGTACATTTATCCTTAAGTGCCATTTGTTGAAAATACTGTTCTATATTCAAGCGAGAGTATCAATATGCATTGAAAAAGGAGATATGTGTAGATGCTGTGCATTTGAATGACTATTCAAAGCCTTACTTTCTTGTGTAGAAAAGATAGCATTTAATAAAGTCAAAGTCTTCTCAACTGTTTAACTTTTAAAAATCAGAATGCCATAGCTTTGAAGTATCTGAAATAAAAACTGACTTTCCTAGTACTACGGAAGCTTCAACTTGGCTATCCTTTTAAAACTTTAAAATTCAAAAGACATTTAGTTTGGGTATCAAATTCCTTGCTTTTTATAAATATGAATTGCTTGGAGAAATTACATTTTTTCTACTGTAATATGAACTTTCAACAGGTTCTTTAGAAAATCTTCTTTATTGAATATAATTCTAGGCCCTTATTTAATATCGGCCCGAAGCAAGGTCAATATTTTAAAAGTTCAATGTTTCTCTTATTTTTAATAAATAATGGAAATCAGGGTTAAACTTGGGATTTTTAGGCATGATCTTACATAAGGTGTCACCCAAATCATAATTCATATATAATTTGTAACATAGGAATTTAATATTGCATTTATATAGGCATGGCTCTCTGCTTTTGCAACTGAATAACATTCAATATTGGAACTACTTAAAACTTGCTGGCCGGGCTCAGTGGGTCAACCTGTAATCCCAGCACTTTGAGAGGCTGAGGCGAGAGGATTACCTGAATCACGGGTTCGAGACCCACCCGGGCAACTTGGCGAGACCTCATCTCTACAATTAATCAACAATTACCTGGGCATGGTGGCATGCACCTGTAGTTCCAGCTACTTGGAAGGCTGAAGCGGAGGGATTGCCAGAGCCCATCAGGTCGTGGCTGCAGTGACCGGGAGCGTGCCACTGCATTCCAGCCTGGGTGATACAGTGAGACTCTGACTCAAACACAAACAAACAAAACAAAACAAAACAAAACCTGCTTACAGTTTCAGACTAAGACCATACTCTGATATCATCCCTATCAACATAGAAGAAAATAGACACAATCCTGAACTATCAACTGTAGACAATATTATTCCTCATATTATGAGGTTTTCCTATTTCTAGTAACTAGGCTCTTCATTTATGCACACTTAATTAAGCCTTTCCTTTGTACCTCAGATCAAATGAATATTTTTTTCTTATTCTAAGTTATTTATTTATCCATTTTTTATTGCATTCCTTTTATATCCTAGGTCACACTGTTAGAAAATCATGGAGAACAATAATTCTTACCCTTAGCAGATGTAAAGGCAAATGGGAGAATGAAATCGGTCCATAGTCTTGACTTCTGAACCCAGTATACCAGTTTTGCTTCCCAAACCAGTTTTCCTAAGGCTTCTAGGGTTGAAGTCCTATCCATAGTGCTGTCCCTCCACAGTTGGATTTTAGCAGCTTTCTGGCAGACTTTGTTGAAGTTGACATCATTTTCCTGGACTTGACTATTGGTTGTCATCTGCTGTTGGTCTTTGTCTTGATCACAGACACAGACCCCATAAGTATTTTTTATTTCTTGGGTGCGATAATTCCCCTTCTGTCTTTGTGACAAGTCAGCTTCCTTCCATCAGATTTTCATCTCTCCCTTAGCCTCCTTCCCCACTGTCTTTTCTTTAACTTGAACTCTTCTTATCTCTTGTCTAAATAAAATGTCCTCCTGAAACAGTTTTCTGTCTTATTTTTTTTTACTCCAATACATAATCTAGCTGCTCTATTAAAAAAAAAAAAAAAACTTACTGTAATTTGTATCAAAAATGCCTAAATCCTATTGGGAAGTTCTCTGAATTAGTATAAAGTAAGTATACTCCTGAAACCCCATTCAAGTCTAAGACTAGAAATTTATGAGAACTTCAAAAGCCACCTACAAGCTCACTCCCGATCACTTTCTGCTCTCCCATCTTTAGAGGTAACCACTATCTTGACTGCTAACACCATACAGTAGTATTAGATTACATAATAATAATAGATGGCTATTATTTAACAGCAAGCAAATAAAACCACATCATATATATTCTGTACAGGTTTTTAAGTTCAACATCACATCTGAGAGATTCATCCATGTTTTCACATCTAGGTATAGTCCATTTAGTTTCATTGCTATGCAAGATTCCATTGTATAAATACGCCACAAACTATGAATAAAAAATATGGATAATAGATAAAAAATTATTTATCCATTGCATTGCTAGCATGTGACTGTTTCCAGCTTAGTCTATTACAAGTAATGTTATTAGGAATATTCATGAACATGTGCATACATATATGTTGGATTATGATTAGGTGTGAAATATTTTGTCATAGAGTATATATATGTGATCAACTTTACCAGTTGATGCCCTACAGTTTATCCAAAGTGGTTGTAGCCAAATATAGTCTTATCAGAGGCATACAAGAATATACACGTACTTTCAAACATTTAGTCTTGTTAGTCTCAAGTCTTAAGCTATTTCAGTGGGTGTGTGGTAATGTTTTGTTATAGTTTTAGTTTTCATTTATCTGGTGACTAATGGGAATTTTCTAATGTTTATTGACAATCTTGATATTCCCTTTCATGAAGTGTCTGGTTTAAATCTCTTGTTTATATTTCTTTTGGGTTTTGTAATGGTTTTATATCATGGCCACACATTCTTTGACACTCTTCCTATTGAAAGATGAGGTCTATGTTCCCTCCTCTTGGATCTGTAGAAGTTTGTGATTTTTTTTAATAATAGAAAACTAAAGAAATAGTGTGATGTGACCTGGGGCTAGGTCATAAAAGGCCATACATTTTCTACATTGTTCACTAGAAAACTTGCCTTAGGAGCCCTAAGGATGAGATAAGCCATCCAACTACCCTGAGACTACAGTTCTTAAGAGGCCATGTGTAAGGACTTCTCCTAACATCTAAGCCCATTCTTTCAACCATTCCCAACAAAGCAACAGATATGTGAGTGAAGCTGTTCTGGACCTCAGCTCTAGTTCATACTACAAATGAAAACATGGAATAGTCTCCACTGACAGCTCTTGAAACAGAAGAATAATCATCTAATGTGAGCCCTGCCTAAATTCTTGATTCATAAAATCATGAATCATAAAATGGTTGTAATGTTGGGGTTTGTCTTATGGTAATAGATAACTTGGACAGAATTTGGTACCTGGAAGTGGTATGGTATCATAATAAAAGCCAAAAATATGTTGCATTGATTTTGGAAATGGTCAACAGCCTTGAGAAGGCCATTGGTGAAGGCTCAAAAAAAAATAAAAACTGTATTGGAGCTGGATGACCCACGTCATGCAGCTGTGGAAAGTTTGGCAATAGGGTTAGTGATCCAGCTAAGGAGACTTCTGGTCAGAGTGTTGAAGATGTGCTAGGGTCACACCCTCAAAGCGGCCTCCAGAATGTTAGGTCAGGCCTGTTGGGGGAAGGGGTGTCTGGTGTGCGATCTGATGCCACATGAAAGATGCAAAGAATGCACAGAAGTTAGATTAGGTTTATTTAAAAACTAAATTAGAGATAAAAAAGGATATTCACCTCCCCAAGGTAGGAAAGAGGACCAAAGCCAGGAAACATGGTGACAGCCATAGTTCAAAGAGCACATGGCCACGTCACAGTCTAGGAAGTCAATGACAACAATGACCTGGCGATGGTCACAATGGCCTGACAATGGCAAATAGCTGCTCGTAGTTGAGTCCTTTTCATCCTTCCCTATGATGGGGAAAGGTTGTTAAGGTGATTGGGTGGTGGTCTGCTCCATGTTATCACAAAGGGGCAGGTAAGTGCAGGTACTGATGTCATGTGATGGACTGCAGGCAAAACAGTGGGTTAGTCACATGATTGCTGCCATGGTGGTAGGATCTATTTGTGTCACGAAGGTCACAAAGGGCTGATTAGGTTAACTTGAGTCTTATGGGTAGAGGCAAATACTTGAAATAGATAAGCTAATTAGTACAAAACAAGTTGGGGAAGGGTTGTAAAACAATTATCAATAGCTACCCCTGAGAAATCGGTTCTGTTCTTGGTTAGTGATTAGAGCTTAAGTGAACCACTAGAAAAACATGAGATTTAGGCAATGTTAAATGGCTGCTCATTGGGTATATTAAATCGATGTTATGTCCTTTCAAGATGTTTCCTGGCTTCTTCTAGCTGCCTATAATAAATAAGAGATGAGACAGATAAACTAAAGAATAAAATGTTTAATTTTTTAGTAGAATTTGGAATAAACATAAAGACCCAGGATAGCTTTGTATCCAGCAGAATATCTATAAAATAAAAGATGGCTTCAAGGCAAAGTTCAAATTCTGGGCATTGCCCTGGGGAATCTAGGTGTGGCTATAAATATCTTTGTTAAAATCCTAGAAAGGCTTAAGGTATAATATCTTCTCAGTTAAACAAGAGTCTCAAGAATGTTAACAGTATGCTTTGAGACATGTTAGACCATAGTGCTTCTAAAGATATTGTTCTGAAGGAATTGTCAATAGATAAGCAGCCTGAAGGAAATCTATCAGCTTGGACTAGAGAGGCTGGGCAGAGTATGAAATGACAAGAGACATTTGAATCCTGACTTTCATGTACAGAAGTAGGCTCAGAAAATGACTCCGCAGCAAACATAGGCTGCTATCTATGAAAAAAGGATGACTCCAATAAAGAATCAAGACCTCAGAGGGCAGAGCTAAGACCCATGGAGAATCATTCTCAGGAGAGCAGGTCTGGGCCCTAAGCAAGGAACTGGCATTATACGCTCTGCTATGTTTCAGGCTCCCTACAGGCCAGTGACTGCTGTCACTCGGCATCTCCTACTTTTTTGAGCATGAGTATCTATTGGCACAATCCTATGCTGTACTCAGTATCTATAGGCACAATCCTATGCTGTACTCATTATATACTGGTTGTGTGGAAGATAATAGCTTGTATGTTTCATAGAGTGTCACATGAGGAGAAATAATACCCAAGAAACTGAACCTAAGAGTCTCTTTCACACATGGACATGAGTTCAGTTGATGTGAACCTTGAGCCTAATTCACACTGAGATAAGACTTTGGGGAGGGGATTAGCTTCTTTAGGGAGGATGAGGGTATTTTTTACATAGAAGGAATGAAAATGATATATTCACAGAAAGTATCTTACAGGAATGTTTATAACAACTTTACTCATAATGACTTTACTCATAATGGTCAAAAGTTAATAATAGCTCAGGTATTCATCAGGAGGAGAATGGATAAGCAGGCTGTAATATATTCAAACAATGCACTTACCAGTAAAAAGAAGTAAACAACAACAACATGAATTAATTATTCCTTTCCATGAA
Organism: Carlito syrichta; assembly: GCF_000164805.1. Taxonomy (NCBI): domain Eukaryota; kingdom Metazoa; phylum Chordata; class Mammalia; order Primates; family Tarsiidae; genus Carlito; species Carlito syrichta. The sequence continues at coordinate 39,659 of NW_007022818.1, forward strand.
ACACCCTAAGAAACAAACAGAATGGGCTCTGGTAGTTTAACAAGGTAGCCACTAATTCCTTGACATTTTTCAATCAAGTATCAGGGTCATTGCTTCCGTTTCTTCCATGTTGGAGGACTTGCAGCTGCTTTGACCAATAACATATGAGTAGAAGAAATGCTATACAATTTCCAGGATTAGTTATAAACCCATAAAGCTTCCTCTTTATTTGCTGAAATGTGCACTTTTGGAGCTCTGAACTGCCACATAAGGAGACCAGTCACCCTGAGAGCACCATGCTGGAGAAGCAGGTGTTAAGTACCCGATCCCTGCTAATCCTAGCCTTCCAGTCATACCCAGCAAGGTGACAGAAATGTACATGAAGCTGTTTTAGACCCCCCGCACCAGCCCATCTACCAGCAAAGATAAGCCTCTAAGTTTTGAAGTAGTTTGTTACACAGAACTTCATAACCAGAATTGATTGTTTCTTATTGATTTGTAGTTCTTTATATATTCTGGTTATAAAACCTTTGTCAACATATATTTTGCTATATCCTATCCTATTGTGTGTGTGTTTTTAATTGATATGTCTTGAGGTAAACAGCTAAGTTTAAATTTTAGAGTAGCTTAATTTATCAGTCTTGAACTTTGCATTTAGCTGTGTGTTTTAGTTAGCTCTTTGTTTTCTTTTTAGAAATCTTTTACGCCAAGTTTATGAAAAAAGTTTCTTATGTTGCCTTTCAGAAGCTTTACTATTTTACCTTTACAGTTAGATTTACAATTTACATGCTCTATTTGTTTATCGAGCATAAATTCAACATTGCCTTAATTATTGTGAATTAATATTGTCTTGATATGTGAGGGTCTCCCACTTCGTTATTATGCTTCAGTATTATCATAGGTATTCTTGATCCTTTGCTTTTCCATGCTATCTTCATGGAAAAAGATTTTTCACATGTATATATGCAAGATCAAATAGCCAAATGCTCAGAGTCTCTGGATTCTCTTACTATTTCCTGACAAGATAAATACATAAAATATAAAAGAATTGAAAAGGAAGAAATAAAACTGTTATCATCAGTAGATATGGTGATGCATGTAGAAAATTCAGATTCATTTTACCTAAAACAGAATTTCATATAAATGCAATTATGGGGGAGGGGGAGGTGGGATTGGCAGTTGATTAAGGGAAACTGCTAGGGGAGGAAGGGCAATACCTCATCAACAAGGGCACCTGCATAATCAACGTTTGTGTACCTAACAATGAATGATACCCCACATCTTTATAATAATAAATAAATAAATTTTAAAAATTGCAATTACCCAGTATGTAATCTTTTGTGTAAGCTTTATTCAGCATAATGTTTTTAAGGTTAATTCATGTTGTTGTCATTTATTTCTTTTTACTGGCAAGTGTATTTTTTTGAATATATTGCAGCATTCTTATCCATTCTCCTTCTGATGGATACCTGAGCTATTTCTTTCTTTCTTTCTTTCTTTTTTTTTTGTTCCTTCCCCAGCCTTCCGATACCTGAGCTATTTCTAACTTTTGGCCTTTGTGAGTAAAGTCATTATGAGTAAAGTTGTTCTAAACATTCTTGAAAAATACTTTCTGTGAGTATATGTTTTCATTTTATTAGTGTAAATGCATAAAAGTGGAATCATTGTGTCATAAAGTTTAGTTTTCTAAAATCTGTCAGCTCTTTTTCCAAATTGTTTATGTCATTTTATATTTTAACTATCAATGTACAAGAATTCCAATTGAACCCTTCCTTTCCAACAATGTTACCAGTCTTTTTAGTTTTAGTTATTCTAATGGGCATGGGTGGCATCTCACTGTGATCTTAATTTGTATTTATCTTACAATTAATAATGATAAGCTCCTTTTTATGTGCTTGTTGGCCATTTGTATGTCTATCTTTGTGAAGTGTCTGCACAAATACTCTGTCCAATTTATTGCATTTTTCGAATTATGGGTGCTTTATATAGTGTGGAAACTTGTCCTTTATCAGATATATGCATGGTAAATATTCTTCTAGTCTTTGTTTTGCTTATTCATTTCTTAACAATTCTAATTTAATGTTCTCATTTCCAATTATTGTTCAAGAAAACTTTGCCTGTCCCCAAATCATTATGTTCTTCTTGTTTTCCTCTCAAAACCTTTTGAGAATTGCTATTCCCCTATATGTTATCTGTCATTTTTTCCTTGCTACTTGGAGGATTTTTCTCGCTTACTTTGAGTTTCAGCACTTTAACTATAATGGGCCTAAGTGAGGTTTACTCTTTAACTGTTTTGGATTCGCTGGTTTTCTTAACTCTGAAATTTATATCTGCCAACAAATTTGAAAAAATTTCAAACAAAATTCTTCAAGTACTTTTTTTGCTGGATTCTCTCTTTCTTCTTTTCTGGGACTCTAGTTGCAAATATAACATAATAGACGCTTTGATATTATGATATTATCCCAGAGATTCCTGAATTTCTGAGATACATATATGCATTTTTTTCTCTCTATTCTTCAGATTGGACTCCTTTTATTGTTCTCTCTTCACATCTCCTGCCTCTTATCTCTGTTGGCTCTCTTCTGCTATTAAACCCATCCAACGAATCTTCATTTCAGATTGCATTTTCCTGTTCTGGAATATTCCTCTTTATTTAAACCTAGTAAGCAGCCTTTACATTAATCATCTTTAGTGAATAATGTATCTTCTGTCATGTGAGGGACACAAATTATTGTCTGATTCTTTCTTAGAGAAATATACAACCAAGAAGCTATATGGAGTTGGCAGAAAAAGAAGCTGAGTTGGAAGTGACCTCCACTCCCAGAGAGTGAGGCAGTGATGCATATTTTCCTAGATCTACATGTTGTGTCCTTGAAAGGCTCAGATATCTTCTTCTGAGCTCAACTTGGACTTGCCTCAAAACATCATTTAAAAGAAAAATTGGAGTAAGACAAGAAAATAGAATTGGACCAGTTACCCTTCCTTTACTACAAACACTTAGCCTGTTACCTGTCTATGCTACATGAGCAGAGAAGTATTAATTCCATCAGAATGGGGATTTTGATACTATTTGGTAATAAAGATATGTGATAGACAGGAATATACTTTATTTTAATCTTAAAGTGATTAAAGAAGCTATGGGATTGATCTAATATTTATCAAACATCTGTAAGAAATGAACACACAAAGCAAATTTGAAAAAGCAGTTGTCAATCTGCTTGTGTGTATGTATTTGTGTATGTGTATGTTCTGAAGCATTATAGAATCATTCTATCTTATTATGCCCATATATTAACATTATATATCATGCACCTTCATGTTATAGTTATACACACGTACCTATGCAGAATTACTTATATACATATGTACAACACTGAAATATTGACAGTGGCATGTGACAGAATTTTATTATCAATGTTTGTATTTTTTTCCCTACAGAGAACATGTATTCTGTTTAAATTTTTTTTAAAAAAAGCAATATAATGAGTATCAGTCAGGGCTTCTGTAACAAAATACAGCTTGACAAATAACAGAAATGTATTTCTCACAGTTCTGGAGGATGGGAAGTCCAAGATCAAGCTACCAGCAGAAGGCTGGGTATGGTGGGTCACACCTGTAATCAAAGTACTTTGGGAGGTCAAGGCAAAAAGATAGCTTGAGTCCAGGAGTTTGAGACCTGCCTGGCCAACATCACAAGACCTCATCTCTACTAAATAAATAAAATAAATAGATAGATAAAGTAATTAGCTGAGTATGGTGGCATGTACCTATAATCCCAACTATTCAAGAAGTTGAAGCAGAAAGATCACCTGAGTCCAGGACGTTGGGACTGTGGTGAGCCATGAACATGTCATTGCACTCCAGCCTGGGTGACAGAGTGACTCTGACTCAAAAAAGATGCCTGCAAATGTGGTGTCTGATGAGGTCCCATTTCCGAATTCGTAGTCAGCCCCTTCTTGCTGTGTTCTCACATGGTAGAAGAGACACACAAGCTCCCTCCTACTTGTTTTATAAAGTTCTTAATCCCATTCATGAGGACTCAGCCTTCATAATCTTATGACCTCCCAAAGGCCCTACTTCTTGATACCATTACGTTGGGAGCTATAATTTCAACATATAAATTTTGGGAGGGACACAAATATTCAGAGTATGACAATGAGCTAATATTTTTCAGTTGGCAAACTAGTATCCCTAACCAGGTCCTCAAAGTTATCATCATTTTCAAAGTTTTAATTTTAATGATTTGAAACATTAGAGAGATCAAGTATTTTATTACCCTATATTTGAAACATAAATCCCATTTCAGTTCCCTTTATCAAGTTATATGCTTGAAAATTCCCAAATGTTTTCATAGCATTATCCGTAAAGAGATTTTGTCTTTATTCACCCTTTCTCCATTCTTTAAATGATCATGATTCTCAGCCTTGTATTAACACTTGTCACACAAGAGCATTATTTTTTTTCCGATTTTTTTCGTGTGTGTGTGTGTGTGTGTGTGTGTGTGTGTGTGTGAGCACACGTGTAACTTAGTCTTTGCTAACATTTGCTAGCATTTTTTCTTCTCTTCTCTTCTCTGGATATTGCTTACAGCATCTTAGTGTCCTCCTAAGTTTTTATTTTTTGAAGCTATTTGACATTTCAAAAGTATGCTTTTAAAATCCTGGTAAATCCATGTGCTTTGCTTATTCTTTTTATTTATATTTTTGCCCTTTTACTGCTGGCTATATAAACTATTTACACTCCTTCAGTTTTTATGCTGCCCGTGGGCTACTCATTTAACTTTAACGTACATTTTATTTTGTCATTGAATTTGCTTTCAATTATTTTCTCATAACATTTACAGAGAGCCTTTAAAGATACCCACAGTTACTGTACTATCATCCCTGTGGTAATAGCTTTCTCCTATGGTTCTAGATATAAACAGGTATGTTAGGATTCTTCATTTCTTTTCCTCCTTACAAATACTTTAATACATTTAATATGTAACTCCCTGCTCTTCCTATTTGCATCATCTCTGCTTCTTTGAATTCTTTTATATCATTCTGTTTCAAATAGGGGATAATCTAAATATTGATTTGATCCACTGTCAATATCTCTTTACTGCATACAATTCACACCAAACCATGGAAAACTGCAGGCAAGAAAGAGGGAGGAAAGTCTAGCTGATGAATTCTACATATCTTAAATTGACTACTAATTATATATAAAATTACTGAGAAAAAAAGTCAACTCTGATTTCATTTTCTAAATTCTATGAGAATACTATGCATGGAGAAATCATTACAATAAATTTCCTAAGCCTAACTATCATGTTCAAAAGATAATCAAGGCTAAAAAATATATATAAGCCACATTTTCAAACCTACAATTTAGTTTAGATTGGTGTAAATTATACAATGTTCTGGTACACAGAATCATTCTGCAAGGGATGTGGCAATCCTTAATGAAGGTCTCAGTAAATTCCTTCTTTTCTTTAAGAGAGAGGTTAGCAAAGGAGATATTTCCTTTAGAAATTAAACCCTGTATTTCATAGATAACAAAATACCCAATCAGTCACGGATCAAATACTAATAGGCAGAGTTGAAATCATCCAGGAATGAAAGATACCATAGCACAAAAATGTGATACCTCCCTTAGATTTCTAAGATATTTAAACTTCCCCTGAATCTCAATTACCCTTAATGACATAAAAATCAGCATGTTACTGGTATGGTTAGTGTTACCTTTAATCGCAATTATTATCACATAAAATATAGCAAAACCACTAATTTTCAACCTGCTTCTATTACATTTGTATTTTAATTATGGCACCATGTCTCTTTGCTGTGATTGAATTATATTAATGAGAAATATACATCTGAAAATATAGGCTGGAGAAACAAACTATTTTCATTGATGTCAGTCTCTTCCCATTCATGATCTTCAATAAACATATAAATCTTTCTCCTGGAGTAAACAAGTTAAATAAACAAATTCTCTATTCTTTTGAACAGAAGCAGAAATTATGGGAGGAAAAAACACTTGTTTTTACATAAAATCGCATGTAAGTATTTCCAGCCTTCATAAAATGGAAGAAAGTAGAGAAAAAGCTAGGCCTCCCATATTTTACCAGCCTTCTCTGTTATGGGCATTCAGTGTCTATTAGAGAGCAAAACAACTATATGCACAGTACTTTTTTTTAAAGTAGTTTTCGAAAGCATTTTTAAGTTTTTCTTTTCTTCTTCATTTGGATGTGCTGAAAGTCCTGCACCAATCATATTTCCCTTTCTTAACTCACCAGTTCTATACTCTATTTCTGTTCTTCTAGTAGTTACTCTAAAAATCTCAACATAAATATTTACATGAAGATAACTCATGTTAAATGTCCTCCAGAACAGTGCAAGAAACTATAAACAATTGAACTCAATCACCGTTTCCTCGCTCCACTAAACTTTTATCAGGTGGTCTTTCAGGTCTACCATATTTTTAACACTAAAAGTATTTAGTGTTGCCCACATGATTACTATATTCTTAGCTCAAGTTTTCTTCTTCCATCTCATGCCTTCCTTTTGAAATCGTTTTCATTCTGGAAAATATTAATGGTGATTTTTCATCCTAAGTACTTTTTAGTCTTTGTTGCTAATTCCCTCATTTTGTCTACAGCCTTGAAAGGTTTATTAGTATAGGTCTGTAGGTAACAGTTTTCTTTCAGTACTTTGAAGTATTCCTTTTTCTTCTGACTACCATTATTGTTATGGAGATATCACTCTCAATCTAATAGTCATTCCTGGAAGGGTTCTTGTCTTTTTCTGACAACATTATCTCTTTGTCTCTTGAGTCCTCTGCAATTTCAGTATGATGTTCCTAGTATGGACTTTTAAAAATTTATTATTGTTAGGAATAGTGCTTTTCATCAATTCTGGAAAACTGTTAGTCATTTTCTTTCAGGATATTTCCTCTCCACATCCAATTTTCTCCTACTGGAATGCCAGTGAAAAATATGCCACCTCTCTCTATTCTTCTTATTTTGTCATTTCTTTTCTATATTTTCATCAATATTTCTCTCTGGGCTGCATCCTGTTTTAATATCTTTTGCTCTGTCTTCTAGTTTATTCAGTCTTTCTTTAGCAGTTTCTAATCTACTCTTTACTCCCCCTCCCATCTTTTGGATTTCTGATGTCAACTACTCCCTTCTTTTTCATTTAATGGAAATTCTGTTTGGTTCTTTTAAAAATATGCCTAGATGTTTATATAGTTTCTTGTTTCTTCAACATATTAGATGTTGACTTTTATTTTTTAATTACTCAACATGCTTATTTTATATTCTGTATGGATAATATTATTAGCTACAATATTTTGGGGTCTGATTTGCAGTCCATTATTTCTGCTAGTTCTCTCTCATCTGGCTTGTTACCTGATTTATTTTGTGATTTGATTTATTGTGACCTCTATTTCATAGTAATTCTTTGATAGCTGGTTTTAAAGAGATTCCTCTAGGAAGAACCTACTCATGCCTCTGGCAAATATCTGGAAATGTTTCTAGTCTAGAAAACATGTCAAATTGTTGAATTCAGAGATTTGCAGGTCATATAGTTCATGTAAATCCTGGGTCCAAACTCTAAGGAATGTTAGTTTATGATTAGCAATTTTTCTGGATTTAAACAAACAAACAAACCCCTTTTCATCTGTACCCAGAATCATGACTGGACCATACACACATCCTTGATATATCTTTCTGAAGAGGAGATTTTTCTCTAATTCATTTAATGGTTTTGTCTCCCAGAATTGTCATGCATATGTGTGGTGGATACGGTTCACATCATGGTCCTTGTTAAAAAGCATTCCCTGGAGGTGTGCAGTGTATAATGCTTGCAGTCATATGTGATGGTATTGGTGTCACCATTTAGACACCCCAGTTTTAAATGAGTGTCAGATCTGAATATTCACCTCGCTCAAACCCAAGCTTGGTTTTCTTTCCCCAGGCCACTTGGTTCATTAAAGTAGATCTTCTAGGCCACCAGACATGAGCAGATAGATCTCTTGGGCAAATTTCAGCTTTAGAAATCCCATCTTTCAGAATTTTTGGCTATTAGTTATTTTTCCCCAAACTATAGCCCACTTATTCCTGCAAGTTGATCAATGCATTTAAAAAGATACATAACATAGTCTATACAGCATTATTATATGTTTTGTACTGGAAGAGGTTCTCTGGACATTTGGTCTATCATATTGTCAAAAGCAGAATCTATAGGGCCTGCCTCTTAAACCAGAGATTCAGTCATTGTTCTCATGGCTATTCATACCACCCCTGTGGGCAGAAGCTTCACTAGCAACAGCTAGAATGTAGGAGTTCGTTGTTGCAGTTTTTTTTCTTAATATCAGTATTTTTTTTATTATGATGTTGTGGGATACAGTTAAGGGTTAGGTATACAATTATGTTTCATTCAGGCACACTGTTGATAAGAGGTGTTTCCCCATCCCCAGACAGATATTTGCTACTGTTAATCCCATCTCCTCCCCCCATAGTTTCCAAATACCGTTAGTCATTTTCTTATAGTATTACATTAGATATTCAATGTCCATTATATGAGTGAGAACTTGTGATACTTGGATCTTTGTTTCTGTGAGAGGTCACTCAGTATTATAGACTCTAGTTCCATCCAGGTTGCTGCAAAATTAATGATTTTCTTCTTTTTTATGGCTGCGTAGTATTCCATCGTGTATATGTACCACATTTTTTTCCGAGCAGCCAACAGACACATGAAGAAATGTTCAACCTCACTAATCATCAGGGAGATGCAAACCAAACCACACTGAGATACCAACCAAACCACACTGAGATACCACCTAACTCCAGTCAGAATGGCAATTATCGACAACTCAAAAAATAACAGCTGCTGAAGAGGGTGTGGCGGAAAGGGAACACTGCTACACTGTTGGTGGGAGTGCAAACTAGTGCAACCTCTGTGAAAGCAGTGTGGCGATTCCTAAAAGCTCTAAATATCAACCTCCCATATGACCCCACAATCCCCCTACTGGGAATATATCCTGAAGAACTCAAATCACTCTATAAAAAAGATACCTGCACACATATGTTTATCACAGCGTTGCTCACAATAGCAAGAACCTGGAAGCAACCATGCTGCCCATCAAAAGAGCACTGGATTTAAAAAATGTTGCAGTCTTTTGCACTCTAGAGGCTTTATGTCCTCATGGAGAGTCTACTCAGACTCAAATAATAGTGCGAATTGGGGGCACAATGGTGGGGGGGGCTGCTGCAATTAGAAAGAGAGAACACTGAGAAGGCTGTACTTCCAGCTTGCCAAACTGATTGGTTGACTCAGTGTTAGGTATTCAATACCCCCTTGTCATGCACATTATTATTTCATATTACACAATAATTTTTTGCCTACTGCATTCAGAATCTATGACTTCATAGCAAGGAACCTATTGATGCCAATTTTCTGCCTTTTCTTAGGGAAAAAAATGACTATTTCACAACCTCAAAGAGATGTAAGGTGAAAGGAAGGATAAATTATTGAAGGCGTACTATAAGCCCCTGCTCAGTACTATGTATGGCTGATTTTTTTTATTATTTCCCTTTTATAGATAATAATTATAACAAAATAACATAGAGCTTATGTTGTCAGGCACTAGTCTCAGTGTTTTACAAGTATCAAATTATGTAATCTTCACATGAGTCTGTAATGTGTTATTTATATTCCCACTCTATAGATGAAGAAACATCTGAGAAGTTAAATTAATTTTCCAAGTTTATATAGCTAGTAAGTGATATGGGAGTTTAAACTCAGGTCTGCCTGACTGCAGACCCTCTGTTTTTTCTATGTACAACAAATAGGCTACATTCCTAAAATCATATTAGGCATTTGGCAAGGCAGTATGTTTGTTTGATGAAACAACAACAAAATGTCATTTCGATGTTGCTAAGGAGTTATACAACTTTCGAGCACTGGAGATTATATTTTTAACAACTGAAAAAAATTAATGCTTTGGCTTTTCAAAGAGCACTTAATTCTCATGGCTATGCCAATCTTGTGTTTCTACATCAATTGCAGTTGAACTATTAACTTTCAAATTGGCCACTCCAGGGTTCTATTTACATATTTAATAGAGTAAATATCAGAGGAACATAAAGCCTAAGTTAAAGACAATTTTCAAAAGAAATAAGTGATGAGAGCAACAGAATGTATCCCTATGCCCTATATATCATTAAAGAATTAATTAAATGTATTAGGGGAAATGTAGTGTCTATTTGCTCTAATTGAGAAAAATTTTGAGAGAAATTATTAATACCAGACTTAAATGAAGAGGCTTGGTCTGTATAATCTGCAAGTGGCTTGTGAGGCCACCAAAGACTCTTTGCTAACGAGCTCTGACTTGGTTAAAGTCCCTCTGAGAAAGGGTATTTAGTCTACAATTGGCTACTAATGAGCACTGTCAACATGCAGATTGGTCTCAGGTGCTCTGCTCTCAAACAAGGAAGAAGTTATCTTCTCAAGTCAACTGGTAGAACAGAACTTGGTAGACAATTTTCCCCACTACCTTGGGTCAGCTGCAAATCATCACAATTGTGTCATTTCTTTTGACAGACACAAAAGGTAATTATTGAAAGAGGAAATGAGTTGTAATTTTTGGAGCATCCATAGTTTCTCTTTAATGGCTCTCTCTGCCAAATAACTGACGGGTTGTGAATTTTGAAAAAACCCTATGGCTTGATATTTTATAGATTTAAAGTATTTATAGATTTAAAGTATATTCACAAATTATTTGAGCAAGAGAAACAAACATTTTAGATATTTAAGCATATTTATTTCATTCTCAATCAGCTACAGACAGAAAAGTTACTAAAAATAAACCCATGCTGGAGAGCTAATATGTGATTTAAGCCATAGCAAACAAATGGCTAAAAGCCTAGGTATTATAGAGTTTTCTACCGACATCATCTTTATAAACAAGTTCTAAAGTAATTTAAAATAAATGTTGAAAGATTCAACACTTTCACAGAAACAAAATTCCATAGTTGCTTTATCATATTGTTAAGCAAGATTTTGATTGCCACTAACAGGATATTCTGAGATAGAAGCAAATCCATGTATCCTAAAAGTTTATCAGTGTGCTGTTATATACTTAAATAGCAGACTGAAATAAGGGCCAGATGGTCAACGTTTAAGTATCTTCTTCATTAAAAATAGGGAAGTGGAGAATGTAGGCAATTTTAGAGAAAGAATAAATGATTTTTAGGAAAGATAAGTAAGCTCTAAGAACCTACAGTATCCTGGGACAGAATTCATCTAGACTCTGGATGTAGTATCAACTCCGGTCTTTCTTCCTGCAGTGTGCATGAATTTCCTCTGGTTGGTGGAATATCTGGGCAAGGGATTCACAACAACTGAATATCTTCTGGAGGATCTGGGCTTTAAGTGGGTAGAGAAACTTCAGAGAAAACCCTTTCTTGCATTTGCTGCCCCCAAGGTGCTCTCAGTTTGAAATCCACAGTGGTATATTTTGGAGTATCATTCTCTGAGTCCCAACACCAGTCAGAAATGGTCAACAATTCAGTACTAATCGGTAAATTAAAATCCTTCAACTTTGATGTGAGTTTTCTTGATTTGCTGAAACCTTCTTATTATTCAAGTCGTTGGGACACTCAGCATTGAATGTTTTAGAAATGTAGTTATCACTGGGTGTGGTGGCTCATGCCTGTAATCCCAGAACTTTTGGAGGGAGAGGCTGGAGGATTGCTTGAGCCTCGTGGTTCAAGACCAGCTTGAGCAACATAGTAAGACCTTGTGCCTACAAAATATTTTAAAATTTAGCCATGTGTGGTGGTGTGTGCCTGCAGTCCCAGCTACTCAGGAGGCTGAACCAGGAGAGTCACTTGAGTCCAGGAGTTGGAGAATGTGGTGAGTCATGGTCATGTCACTGCACTCCAGCTTGGGTAATAGAGTGAGCCCCTGACTCAAAAAAATAAAAAAATGAAATTTAAAAAATGGAACTGTCATTATTAAATAAAGTAAAATTCTTAAGCTACACTATACACACACTCATTCATGATTTTGCCTTTGTTGCTAAGCTTATCTGTTATTATAGAGTCTCATTGAATGTGAATTTCTACTCTAACCATAAGATCATTTCTTAATCTAACCTTAGTTCTCCCTGAAAATATCTTTAGCAAGAGAAACTCAAGCACTTCATCTGGTGTTTTGTTTACACAGAGAACTGATTTGAAGACTATTTTAGCAAAGATGGTTGGATTTACACATTTTGTGTTATGTTTTAGTTGTAGAATTTGGAAGACAATGAGGATTCTGGACACAAAGTCCTGCTTGTTGGAGAAAACATTCTGAATCTTATTTTTATCTCCTGCCCTTTATGTTGTTTAAAACTCAACCCTAAATATACTCTTTCTTTGCTGAAGCCTTATTTACCCCACTTGTTCTCAATCTTTTTGCACAGCATTCAAAATTTCACTTTAAATTATATTATATTCCACTTAGAGATACTTGCCTTATGTTATTCCTAAATCGTTTTATTTGTTTATGTCTTATCTGCAGCTAGGTTGAATGCTTACCAGGCAATAAGCCTTTTGTCTTTATAATTGAAGGTGTTTTTGATGACTTCCTCTCCTCTGGGAAGAAGAATGTATCAGTCTGAATTATTTGCCATGGTAACAGACAATCTCAAAATTTCAGTAACTTACAGGCACACATTTTTATTTGTCAGTCACATAAATGTCCATTGCAGGGGCTAAGATTCTGCTCCATGTCATTTTCAGAACTGGACACAGGCTGAGGGAGTAACTACTGTTCTGGGATATTGTCAGTTTCATCGCAAGGGGAAGATGAAATTAACAAAACATGTCACTTCCATGCTTTATTGGTCAAAGTAAGTCACACAGCCATTCCTGGGTTTATCAGAATGTGGAGGTATGATTCTTCCACATGGAGAAGTCAGAACAAGTTTTATGGCCATGCCCGAATTCAGTGTGTAGGGAAGAGGTCACCCATAGCATTTTGAACTTTGAACAATAATGCAACCTACCATAGAGGAAAAGTATAGAAAGATAATAATATGTATCAAAATAACTTTGTCTAGCTGATTGTTCTATATGGATAGAGTCACTTAGTATTCCATTTTTTACATTTTTTTTCTTAATGCAGAGAATCTTGATAAACTCACACCCTTCTCCAGCCTTATATCTTGTGTTTTACCTGCTGTTTCCTCTTCACTATAGCTAGTTAATAAAGCATTACATAACTTATATATGTTTAACAATTACTATATAGTGAGATAACTAAAAAATACCTTATATCAGTTACTCTCAAAGTTGCAATTTTACCAAGCACTGCCCTAAGTGCATTGAGGAAACACAAGAAAACTCGATGTGATACTTGATCTTAAGCATCTTATAGTTGTACAAAGAAGTTAAAATACAAATAGCTGTAATTCAGGGTAGAATGTGGTAAGTGCTTAACGAGAAATGCAAAAATGCTATAACAACACAAAGTAGGAACCATTCACACACACAAATTTGGAAACATTTAGCTCTCCCTATTTTCTTCATTTCCATCTTTAAACATAACTGAAGTCCCACTGATTCGTATTTGCCTTCCTTCAGTTTTCCTAGACCACTCTTTTTACTATGACTTTTAATTGTATTCCCTTCCTTCTCTCAACAGGATCAGAGCCATCATTTCTTCCCTCTGTTCTGCAACTTTAGTTTCTACCTTTTAATGATTGGGTTTTCTTCAAATCACCGCTTTTCCCAAGTTTTCGCTCTCATCCAAAATAACTCTTCTCCTGAATATATCTCTATTTCACTTTCCTTATGGTTCTAAAGCTTCTTGCACTAGAAATCTCTAGTTACAAGCTGTACTTCTTCAATTTTCATTCACCTCAAACCACTATAATCTGTCTCTGCCATCATCCTTTAATAAAAAAATGTTTTCAAAACTGAAAGGACTTCTTAATGCCTGAATGCAATAATTTACATTACCGTTCTTTACTGTCTAAAGCTGTTGACTGCTTCTTACTTGTTTGTTTCTGAGACATCTCTTCGAGTTTCAAAATACATATTTTATTTTTTTAAATCAATTTCTGTGCTTTTAAGTATTATTTAAATGTTAACGAGTACTTTGTACCCAGACTTCCATTCACCACATGGATATCCTACAGATAATTAAAATGCACTAGGTTGAAAAATGACCCTGTCAGCAACAACAACAACAAATTGAAGAGACACACTCCAGAACAAATGAATTTACTTGGAAATAGCAAAGAACTACAACTTAGGGTACACAAGCTATGGCAATCCAACGGGGAATCAAGAAAAAAGAGAATTATTTAAAGACAAAGAGAAGAAGTCATGTAAGCTGCTTTGAAATCAAAGGTTAAAAAGACCAAAGCAAATGAATTTGTTACAGGAGTTGGTGTTAGCTAGTTGCTAGAAGGGTGTCCTTGTGCAAGCAGCTTATCTGAAATACTGCAATCTTGAAGAAGTTCTTGCTATAACTTCTGTTATCAGTCTATGTGTAGGAATGTCTTGTGATAAGTCCTGTTGTGGACACATATGCATGAGGGCTGCTTTTACTTTCCATTTTGTTAGAATTTGAAACAATTGACACTACAACTTAAATATATACCTTCTCTAGAATTATCTAATTTGATTAATAGTTTCACCATTCTTTCTACTAAGGAAACCCCAAAGACATAATAAACTTTTTTCTTTTAATTTTTAATTTTAAAGATGTGGGGTACAATTCAGGGTTAGATATACAAACATTGATTATATGGGTACCCTCGTTGATGAGGTGTGCCCCTCCCTCCCGTAGCAGTTTTCCTCAACTGCCAATCCCACTCCTCCTCCCCTGGCAGTTTCCCACTACTGCCAATCCCTTTTTTATAGCATTGTGATAATTGTTCAAGGTCTGCTTATGAGTGAGAACATTTGATACTCTGTTCTTTGTTTCTGTGATAGATCACTGAGTATTATCAACTCTAAATCCATCCAAGTTGCAGTGAAGTCCTTATGTTTGTCCTTCTTTATGACTGCATAATATTCCATTGTGTATATGTACCACATTTTTTCTGATGCAGTCCAGCTTTGATGGGCAGTATGGTTGGTTTCATGTTTTTGCTATTGTGAATAGAGCTGCAACAAACATACGTGTGCAGGTATCTTTCATGTAGAATGATTTGAGTTACTCCGGGTATATTCAAAATAGGGGAATTGCTGGGACATATGGAAGGTCAATTTGTAGTTCTTTCAGAAATCACCGCACTGTCTTCCAAAGAGGTTGCACTAGTTTGCATTCCCGCCAGCAGTGTAGAAGCGTTCCTTCTTCTCCGCATCCTCGCCAGCATCTGTCATTGTTTGTTTTATTAATGATGGCCATTCTTACTGGGGTTAGGTGGTATCTCAGTGTGGTTTTGATTTGCATTTCTCTGATGATGAGTGAGGCAGCCAACGGACATGTTTTCATGTGTCTGTTTGTTGCCTGTATATCTTCTTTTGAGAAGTGTCTGTTCATATCTTTTGCCCACGTTTTAATGGGGCTGTATGTTGTTTTCCTTTCAGTGCATTTGAGTTCCTTGTAGATCCTAGATGTTAGGCCTTTGTCAGATATACAATTGACAAATATTTTTTCCCATTCTGTGGGTTGTCTCCCTGCTCTCTTGACGGTTTCTTTTGCTTTGCAGAAGCTCATCAGTTTGATGAGGTCCCACTTGTCTGTCTTATTTCTTGTGGTATGGGCACTTCGGGTTCTGATCAGGAATTGGTTGTCAGTTCCAATTTCCATAAGGGTGTCTCCTGCGTTTTCTAAGATTCTTCTAGTTTGAGGTATTACGTTTGGGTCTTTGATCCATTTAGAGTTAATTTTTGTGTATGATGATAGGTAGGGGTCCTGTTTCAATCTTCTGCATGTGATCAGCCAGTTTTCCCAGCACCATTTACTGAATAAGTTCTCATCTCCCCAGTGGTTGTTGTTGGAGGCTTTGTCAAAGATGAGTTGGTTGAGAAATTGAAACTTTGTTTCCAGATTCTCTATCCTGTTCCATTGGTCTATATGCCTGTTCTTGTATCAATAACAGGCTGTTTTTATTACTGTAGCCTTATAGTAAAGTCTGAGGTCTGAAGATGTGATACCTCCTGCTTTGTTTCTTTTGCAAAGGATTGTTTTGGCTATTCATGGAGTTTATGTTTTCACGTGAATTTCCATATTGTCACTTCCAGGTCTGAAAAAAATGATGTTGGTAATTTAATGGGTATTGCGTTAAATCTGTAGATTGCCTTTGGTAGGATGAACATTTTAGCAATGTTAATTTTTCCTATCCATGAACATGGAATATTTTTCCATTTGTTTGTGTCTTCTTGGATTTCTTTGAGCAGTGTCTTGTAGTTCTCATTGTAAAGGTCTTTCACTTTTCTTGTTAAGAAGATGCCAAGGTAGTTCATTTTTTCTGTGGCTATTGTGAATGGGATTGTGCTTTTAATTTGGATCTCTGCCTGTTTGTTGTTGGTGTATAGGGATGCAACTGACGTTTGCACATTTATTTTATATTCTGAGACTTTGTCAAAACCCTTTATCAGTGCAAGCAGGTTTTTGACAGATTCTCTTGGATTTTCAAAGTATAGGATCATATCATCAGCAAAGAGGGATAACTTGACTTCTTCTTTTCCTATTTGGATATCCCAGATTTCCTTCTCTTGTCTAATTGCCTGAGGTAGGACTTCCAACACAATGTTGAACAAGAGGGGTGAGGGGGACAGCCTTGTATTGTTCCAGTTTTCGGGGGAAATATTTCTGGTTTCTGTCCATTTAGCAATATGTTACCTGCAGGTTTATCATAGAAGGCACTTACTATTTGGAGGTATGTTCCTTCTATACCCAGGTGTTTGAGGGTTTTTATCAAGAAGTGATGCTTTTCCTGCATCTAATGAGATAATCATGTGGTTCTTGTTTTTACATCTGTTGATGTACTTAATGACATTTATGGTCTTGCAAATGTTGAACTAGCCCTGCATCCTGGGGATGAAGTCTACTTGGTTATGGTGGATGATTTTGGAGTTGTGTTTTGGATCTGATTTGCTAGAATCTTGTTGAGGAGTTTTGCATCTATGTTCATAAGGAATATTGGCCTGTAGTTCTCTTTTTTGGTTGGATCTTTAGCCAGCTTGGTTATCAGTATGATTTTAGCTTCATAAAATGATTTGGGAAGATTTCCATCTTTCTCAATTTCCTGCAATACTTTCAATAGGATTGGTATCAGCTCTTTCTTATATGTTTTGTAGAATTCTGCTGGAAAGTCATCCCATTCAGGACTTTTTTTTGTAGGTAGTTTTTGTATGACAGAGTCAATTTTCTGGGTTGTTATTGGTCTATTTGGTGTCTCAATGTCTTCTTGTTTCAATCAGGGAAGGTTGTGTGATGTCAGAAAGTCCTTCATTTCATTTAGGTTATCAAGTTTGTTTCCATACAGGTGTACGTAGTAATCTCTGATAATCTTTTTTATTTCTTAGGGGTCAGTTGTGATTTGACCTTTTGTATTTCTGATTGTGTTTATCTGAACTTTTTCTCTCTTTTTCTTGGTCATTCTGGCTAGGGGTCCATCAGTCTTCTTAATTATTTCAAAGAACCAGCTTTTGTTGCTGTTAATGTTTTCTATGATATTTTTGTCTTCTATGTCCCATATTTGAGCTCTTATTTTGGTGATTTGAATTCTTCTGCTAAAGTTGGAGTTTTGGTGGTCTTCTCTTTCCAGTTCCCTTAAGTGATTTGTTAGGCTCTCCATTTGTGATCTTTCCATTTTCTTGATGTGTGCTTATAGAGATATAAGTTCCCCTCTTAAAACAGGTATCATGGCATCCCCAGAGGTTTTGGTAAGATGTTTCTTCATTTTCATTTGTTTCCAGGTATGGAGAAGAAAAACAGGAAAACCGGTGGGGGTGGGGAGAAATTCAGATTGAGCTCTCACACGTATCTTGACACATACCTTATACTATAAAAATAAAAGTTAAAGAACAAAACAGCAAAAACAAACCAAAAACAACAACAAAATGATGAACACTCAATCATTCACATACACACATAAACAGAAAACAACAAACAAAAAAAGACACAGAAAAAGAAAATAAAAAAGATTGGGGAGCTCAAACCCTTACATAGACATTCATGCAGAAAGGAAAAATATTTTAAAAATAGATGAACAAACAGGCAAAAAATATTTTATATATATTTTATTTTACTTATTTAAATTGTGGAGTACAATTCAGGGTTAGGAATGCAAATATCCATTGTGCAGGTACGCTTCTTGATGAGGCATGCCCCTCCCACAGGCAGAGCTTGACTACTGTCAATCCCACCTCCCCAGCCTCACTCCCCGCTGAAGTTTCCCGCTACTGTCAATCCTTTCCTTATAGTATTACGGTAGTTGTTCAAGGTCCACTTATGAGTGAGAACATGTGATACTCAGATCTTTGTTTCTGTGAAAGATCACTCAGTATTATGAACTCTACTTCCATCCAGGTTGCCATGAAGTTCATGATTTTGTTCTTCTTTATGGCTGCATAATAGTCCATTGTATATATGTACCACATTTTTTTATCCAGTCCTCTTTTGATGGGCAGTATGATTGGTTCCATGTTCTGGAAATTGTGAACAGTGCTGTGATAAACATACATGTGCAGGTATCTTTTTTTTTTTTTTCAAAAGTTGTCAGCCCATGGCCTGTCTTTTTTATTCATTTATTTATTTTTATAATTTTTAATTTTTAATGTAAAGATGTGGGATACAATTCAGGGTTAGGTATACAATCATTGATCATGCAGGTACCCCTGTTAATGAGGTATGCCCCTCCCTGCCCTAGAAGCTTCCCTCAACTGCCAATTCCACCCCCCTCCCCATCAACAGTTTCCCATTACTGCCAATCTCTTTCCTATAGCATTGTAATTGTTCAAGGTCCTCTTATGAGTGAGAACATATGGAACGCTGTTCTTTGTTTCTGTGATAAATCACTGAGTACGATTGATTCCAAATCCATCCAGGTTGCTGCAAAGTCCATATATTTGTCATTCTTTATAACTGCATAATATTCATTGTGTATATGTACCACATTTTTTTTATCCAATCCAACTTTGAGGGGCAACATGTTTGGTTCCATGTTTTTGTTATTGTGAATAGAGCTGCAATAAACACTCGTGTACAGGTGTCTTCTTTGTAGAATAATTTGAGTTCCTCCGGGTATATTCCCAATAGGGGATTTGCTGGGTCATATGGAAGGTATTTCTAGTTCTTTCAGAAATCTCCAGACTGTTTTCCAGAGAGGTCATACAAGTTTGCATTCCCACCAGCAGTGTAGAAGCATTCCTTTTTCTCCACATCCTCACCAGCATCTGTTCTTGTTTGCTTTATTAATGATGGCCATTCTTACTGGGGTTAGGTGGTACCTCAACGTGGTTTTGATTTGCATTTCTCTGATGATGAGTGAGGCTGAGCACTTTTTCATGTGCCTGTTGGCTGCCCATATATCTTCTCTTGAGAAGTGTCTATTCATGTCCTTTGCCCACTTTTTAATGGGGCTGTTCATTTTTTTCCTTTCGGTGCATTTGAGTTCCTTATAGATCCTAGATGTTAGTCCTTTGTCAGATATACAGTTGATAAATATTTTTTCCCATTCTGTGGGCTGTCTCCCTGTTCACTTTTGCCTTGCAGAAGTTCGTTAATTTGATGAGGTCCCATTTGCCTATCTTATTTGTTTCTTTTTTTTGAGTTGGAGTCTCACTCTGTCGCCCAGACTGGAATGCAGTGGCCGCTCCCAGCCACTGCAGCCTCGACCTGCTGGGCTCCGGCGATCCTTCCACCTCAGCCTTCCAAGTAGCTGGAACTACAGGCGCACGCTACCATGCCTGGCTAATTTTTTGAATTATTGTAGAGATGAGGTCTCGCCAAGTTGCCCAGGTGGTTCTCGAACCCACGGGCTCAGGCAATCCACTCACCTCAGCCTCCCAAAACACGGGATTACAGGCTGAGCCACCTTATTTCTTAAGGTTTTGGCCTTTAGGGTTCTAGATGGGAATTTGTTGCCAGTTCCAATTTCCATAAGGATGTCTCCTGTGTTTTCTAAGATTCTTCCAGTTTCAGGTTTTATGTTTAGATCTTTGATTCATTTAGAGTTAATTTTTGTGTATGGTGATAGGTAGGGGTCCTGTTTCAGTCTTCTGTATGTGGTCAGCCAGTTTTCCCAGCACCATTTACTGAATTGGTTTTCCTCTCCCCAGTAGTTTTTGTTGGAGGCTTTGTCAAAGGTGAGTTGGTTGAGGAATTGAGGCACTGTTTCCGGAATCTCTATCCTGTTCCATTGGTCTATGTGCCTGTTTTTATACCTATACAAAGCTGTTTTGATTACTGTAGCTTTATAATAGAGTTTGAAGTCTGGAAGTGTGATATCTCCTGCTTTGTTTCTCTTGCTAAGGATCGTTTTGGCTATTCATGGTCGTTTATGTTTCCATATGAATTTCTGTATTGTCATTTACAGATCTGAGAAGAATGATGTTGGTAACTTAATGGGTATTGCGTTGAATCTGTAGATTGCCTTTGGTAGGATGGACATCTTAACAAGGTTGATTCTTCCTATCCATGAGCATGATATATTTTTCCATTTGTTTGTGTCTTCTTGGATATCTTTGAGCAATGTTTTATAAATCTTATTGTAAAGTTCTTTCACTTTTCTGGTTAGGAAGATGCTGAGGTATTTCTTTTTCTTTTTCTTTCTTTTTTTTGTGGTTAATGTGAATGGGGTTGTGCTTTTTATTTGGATCTGTGCCTGCTTGTTTGTGGGGGGCCAGCCCCTGCAGAGAGATTTAGGGGGTCCCTGGAAGGTGTTGAGGTGTTGGCGATTATTCTGGAGAGATAGAGAGAGAGAGAGAGAGAGAGAGAGAGAGAGAGATGGGGGAGAAAGAAAGAGACTGGACTCTGTTTAGTGCAGAAGCCATTTATTGGAAGTTATAGCGGGTATTTATCCCCAAATTTTACACAGACAGTCTCAAAATTCTTTTACGTGAACACAAAGCCAAGTGGATGAGGGGCATCCCCCACCCACCAGGTGTTTCCTCAGGCATGAGGAAAGACAATCCCAATCAAATCACAAGACATTTACATGAACACAAAGCCAGGTGGGTGAGGGGTGTCCCCCACTCACCAGGTGTTTCCTCAAGCATGAGGAAGGGCAATCCCAAAATTATCTCACTGTTCCTCATGCTTGGTTAATATTCCTCAAAAGCAATATAACAATTTCTAACATCATAATGTTCCAATGATCAATAACTTTTAAAACTTAAGCATACACAACACCTAATGACTAACTTAAATCTTAATTCCATTCTATTTTATGCTAATTCTACCTACACTATAGAAACTCTTAATTATAGCCCAACCCAGTTCCTAAAGAATGTGGCCCAGTCAAAAGATCACACTGGACCATTTCTAGGAACAATTGATTACAATCTCTTAACAAAATGGCTGTTCTAAAATCCTATACATCTATCTTAATTTCTATAAAAGTTTCTAATTTCTAATCCTAATATATAAAGCTGATCATCAGCAATAAAGCTTCTAAAAATAAAACCCAAATATAAACTGTAAATTGTACTAAGGCCAAAACCACAATAGTAGAAAATGGGAACAATTTCTAAAGTTAGCTGTATTCTTATTAAACCTCAAAATATCATGCTTGACCATGCTTGAACTAACATAATTCCCTGACATTAGCATGACCTATTCTACAACACTTTCTATGAATAAAATAAATTAAATTTCTATAATAAGTAGAAAAACCCTACACTAACTGTAGCTAGAACCGGTCTAAAAGAATGCAACCCAGTCCAAAGTATGCGCTGGGCCCTCAGGATTGTGACCCAGCCCAAAGTCATGCTGGGCCATTTCTGGTAACTCTAGATAATCGTCTATACCATCTAAAGCTGAAAACAGCTCTCCATAAGTATATACTAATTCTACAAATATATTTTTAAATCTTATAAAGAAGCTTGTACCATATTAAAGGTTCCCAAATGTGACCTAAGTTTAAATTATATCTAATACCTAAGCCGAAACCGCAGTTCATGGAAAACAGGAACAATGAGTTTCTAGAGTGAGCCATGCCTGTCACAGTCACAGAGCCTTCAGCTTAGGTAGGCAGAGATCCTTTTGACTAAAATGAAAAAGGGAGGAGGGAATGGCATCAACAGCTCCTGAACGCATCCTAGTCGTCTCAGGGTCCACCCTATTCCCTAACATTCAGGTGGGCCTCTGTGGCTGGCTCCCAACATCTCCCCCTTTTTTATTTTATTGGCATGAAACCATGAAACACGGTGTTGAGTTGAAAAATACTTCTATTCAACACTCTGCAAAGTTCCTTCTAATGGGATGTGCTAAATATCAAAAAAAAAGAAGAAGAAGAGGAAATGGGCCAACAGCTCCTGAATACATCCTAGTGGTCTCAGGGTCCAGAGCCCATCTTGATCCCTAACATTCAGGTGGGCCTCCATGGCCGGCTCCCAACACTTCTTGTTGTTATATAAGGATGCAACTAACTTTTGCATGTTTATTTTAAACCCTGAGACTTTTCCAAAGTCCTTTATCAGTGTCAGCAGGTTTTTGACAGATTCTCTTGGATTTTCAAGGTATAGGATCATATCATCAGCAAAGAGGGATAACTTGACTTCCTCTTTTCCTATTTGGATACCCCTGATTTCCTTGTCTTGTCTAATTGCCTGGGCTAGGACTTCCAACACAAAGTTGAACAAGTGGGGTGAGAGTAGGCAGCCTTGTCTTGTTCCAGTTTTCAGGGGAAATATTTCCAGTTTCTGTTCATTTAGCAATATGTTACCTGTGGGTTTATTGTAGAAGGCACTTACTTTTTGGAGGTATGTTCCTTCTATACCCAGGTTTTTATTAAGGTTTTGAGGGTTTTTATTAAGAAGTGATGCTGAATTTTATCAAAAGCTTTTTCTGCATCTAATGGGATAATCATGTGGTTCTTGTTTTTACATCTGTTGATGTATTTAATGACATTTATGGTCTTGCGAATGTTGAATCAGCTCTGCATCCTAGGGATGAAGCCTACTTGGTCATGGTGGATGATTTTTGAGATGTGCTTTTGGATACGATTTGCTAGAATTTTGTTGAGAATTTTTGCTTCTATGTTCATAAGGGATATTGGCTAGCCTGTTGTTCTCTTTCTGTGTTGCATCTTTACCCAGTTTGGGTATCAGTGTAATGTTAGTTTTGTAAAATGATTTGAGGAGAATTCCTTCTTCCTCAATTGCCTGGAATACTTTAAATAGGATTGGTATCAGCTCTTTCTTGTATGTTTTGTAGAATTCTGCTGGAAATCCATCAGATCCAGAGCTTTTTTTTGTAGGTAGTTTTTGTATGACAGAATCAATTTCCTGAATTGTATTGGTCTATTCAGTGTCTCAATGTCTTCTTGTTTCAACTTGGGTAGGTTTTGTGATGTCAAAATGTCTTCCATTTCATCTAGGTTATCAATTATTTCCATATAGGTGTACATAGTAATCTCTGATAATCTTTTGTATTTCTTTGGGGTCAGTTGTGATTTGATCTTTTGTATTTCTGATTGTGTTTATTTGGGCTTTTCCTCTCTTTTTCTTGGTCAATTTGGCTAGGGGCCCATCAATCTTGTTAATTCTTTCAAAGAACCAGCTTTTTGTTTTGTTGATATTTTCTATATTTTTGTCTTCTATGTCCTGTATTTGTTCTCTTATTTTTGTGATTTGGATTCTTCTGCTAAAGTTGGGGTTTTGGTGGTCTTTTCTTTCCAGTTCCCTTAGGTGATGTGTTAGGTTCTCCACTTGTGATCTTTCCATTTTCTTGATGTGTGCTCATAGAGATATAAATTCTCCTTTTAAAACTGGTTCCATGGCATCCCAGAGATTTTTGTAAGATGTTTCTTCATTTTCATTTGTTTCTAGGAATCTTTCAATTTCTTTTTTGATTTCAGTGTTGACGCAGTCATTGTTCAGCATCATGCTGCTTAGTGACCATGTCTTTGTGGGGTTTTGAGGAAATTTTGTTGGTGTTGATATTTATTTTTCTTCCACTGTGGTCTAAAAAGGTGCATGGCAAGATTTCAATCTTATGAAATTTGTATATGCTTGATTTATATCTATGATGTGATTGATCTTGTAATACATTCCATGTGGTGGTGAGTAGAATGTATATTCTGTGGTCTTTGGGTGGAGTGTTCTGTAAGTATCAATGAAGTCCATTTGTTCAAGAGTCTCATTGAGGTTCTGGATGTCCTTGCTGATTTTTTGTTTTGATGATCTATCCAGGTTTGTGAGTGGGGTATTAAAGTCCCCTGCTATGATAGTGTTAGAGTCAATCTGTTTTTTAAGTTTTCCTAGACACTGCTTTACGAACATTTGTGCTCCTATATTAGGTGCATATATGTTTAGGATGGATATTTCTTATTGATGGATTGAATGTTTTATCATTATATAGTGACCTTCTTCATCTTTTTTGATTTTTGATAGCTTAAAGGGTATTTTGTCTGAGATTAAGATTGCAACTCCAGTTTTCTTTTGTGTTCCGTTCACCTGAAAATTTGTTTCCCATTCTCTTACTTTGAGTCTGTGAGTGTCCTTTCTGGTGAGATGAGTCTCTTGGAGACAATATATCGTTGCCTCAATATATTCTATCCATTTTGCCATTCTGTGTCTTGTCAGTGGTGTATTTAGTCCATTCACATTCAGGCTAATTACTGAAGTCTGAGGGTTTATTTTTGTCATGATGTTCTTATAGAGTTGTTTTTGTACTTGTTTGTTTTTTGTCTTTCTTTTGGTTTTTTGGGTTGGTTCATATGGGTTTTCAATCTTTTTCCTGTGCTCTTGTGAAGAACATTGTTCCTTTTCCCTTTTCTTCTGTGTTTAATACTTTCTTAAAAGTTTCTTGTAGGGTTGGTCTGGAGGTAGCATAAATTCTTAGGGATTGGATGTCTGGGAAAGATTTTAATTCTCCCTCACTGATGAAGCTTAGCTTGGCTGGGTAGGTTATTCTTGGTTGAAATTGTTTATCTTTGAGAACTTTGAATATTGGACTCCAAGCTCTCCTAGCCTGAAGGGCTTCTATAGATAAATCTGCTGTTATTCTAATTGGTCTTCCCCAGTAGGTAGTCTGACCTTTTTCTCTTGCTTCTTTTAGGATTTTTTCTTTTATACCTACTTTGTTCAGGCAGATTATTAAGTGCCTAGGAGTTGGTCTTCTCATTTGTTGTCTTACTGGGGTTCTCTGAATTTCTTGTGTTTGAATTTTCACATCATTGAGGTGAGAGAAGTTTTCTTGAATAATTTCATGGAATGCTTTTTCCAGGGTGGTCTCTGTCTCCTTTCGGCCTCAGGAAGGCCCATTACTCTTAGGTTAGTTCTCTTGAAGTAATTGCTCATCTCTTGAAGGTTTTGTTCTATCTTTTTAAGCTTCTTTTCTATGTTTTTGACAGTTTGGTTTAGTTCTATATTTTGGTCTTCAAGTTCTGAGATTCTGTCTTCTGCTTGGCTAAGTCTGCTTTCCATGCTCATTAGTTTGTTATTTTTTTCAATCACAGTATTCTTTATTGCTGTTATCTCATTTATCAACTCCTTCCTATTTTCCTCTTGTCTCTCCTCAATTCTTTTTATTCTCTCTATTAATGTCTTGATGTCTGGGTTTGTAGTATGTGACCAGTCATTCTGGGGGCTCTTCATTGTTTACATTTTGAAGCCTGTTTTTTCAATGTATGATCTCCCAGGGGTCTGTGTGAGACCTGTATTCTCCTTTTGATTTTTCTTCATTTGTATAGATTTGCCTTCCTACTTTTTCTTTTTTACTTTTTTCTCCCTCTGTCTTCTTTAAGTCTGTTGTTCAGGCATGGCGGGGTTGTTTTTTGCTTCTGTTTGCTCAATCTCCTATTCTTCCTTATGTGAATCTTCTGGCTTTGTTTGATTCTGAGGCTGGACTGTAGGTCGAGGGTTATACCTTTTGCAGCTTTGAGATATATTTGAAGGGGGACCTGTGATTCAAAATTTATCTGCAGATCCCAATATCCACTGACAGGTGTATGGATACGATGGATTCTGCTTCCCACTGCCTTGTAATCTGTTCATGAAGTGGGGGTATTGGTTTGCTCCCAGGAAGTAAAATGATGTAAGAAAAGGGAAAGAAATGGAACAGGGAGAGGGGGAAGCAGAAAGTGGAGACAGGGGAGCAAAAGGGAGAACAGACAGAGGTACCCACTAATAAATGAAAATAGACCTGATGACAGAGAAGAGTAAGAGAAAACAAAAATTAAAACAATCAAACAAACAAAAAACAGTGAAAGCACCTAAGAAACTAGGACATATAATCATACAGACACATAAGCTGACCCACCTCCTTAAGATGTACTGTTCCCTTACACCACCATGAGGTCTTAGTTTCCAAGTTGGAGGTTAGGCAGAGCTGGGTGGGTGAGTCTCTGCAGGTCTCTGCCTAGTCACAAGGCTCCAGCTATTCTCTGGTCCCACTGTAGTCAGGGGTGAGTTGGGGGAGGTGGAGTGCGAGACTGCTGGGCGTTGCTGGTCAGCGTAATGGTAAGGGTGGCTAGGGGGCAGGATGGTGTGGCCACCAAGGGAGCCCAGAGCTCCATGGGCCAGGAGCCTTGGACCTCCCAGGCTTGGGGCCTGGTAGGGAGCTTCAGTCAGGGGGGAAGTACTTAGCTCTGAGGGGTGGGCACATAGGGACTCTGCAGGCAGTGGCAGTTCAAGGTGGCTTGGGCGCTTCAGCCAGGGTGGGGACCTGGAGCTCTGAAGCACCTGGATAGGGGGCTGAAGTTCCGAGGCACCCTGGCGCAGACATCGGGGCTTTCTGTGGGGGTGGCGGCTCGAGGTGGGGCTGGGTGCTTCAGTCCAGGCAGGGGCCCACAGCTCCAAGGCATGGGCACTTGGGGCCTCCGTGGGGGTGATGGCTCAAGGCAGGGCTGGGTGCTTCAGCCTGGGCAGGGGCACAGGGCTCTGAGGCGCAGGAGCTGGGAGCCTGTGTGGGCAGCGTCAGCTTTGGGCCTGGTGGGGTACCCCAGGAGGGGATGGAGCCTGCAGCCCCAAGGGGTGGGTCCACAGCCACCCTGGGCAACGGTGGCTTAAGATGGGGTTGGGCGCCTCAGTCAGAGCAGGGAGCTCCGAAGAACAGGTGGTGGCAGCAACTTTGGGCCGCGTACAGAGCACTTCAGCCAGGAATGGAGCTAGTATCTCTGAGGGGTGGGAGCCTCAAGCCTCCCTGGGTGATGGCGGCTTGAGACAGGACTGGGTGCCTCACCCAGGATGGGGACCCGGAACTCTGAGGGGCAAGCACTGGCCACAACTTTGGGCAGCGCGAGGGGCGCTTCAGCCGGTGATAGAGTCTGTAGTTCTGAGGGGCAAGCGTGAAGGGCCTCCACGGGCTGCCACAGCTTGAGACTGGGTTGAGTGCCTAGCCAGGGAGGGAGCTGGCAGCGGCTGGGTGCCAGGCAGATCAGTGTAACCAGTGAGGGAACCCAGATCACCACAAGACAGTATCCAAGGGCCTCCACAGGCAGTGGTGGGAGGCTTGGGCAGGGTGAGATTGTGTAGCCAGGGAGGGACCTGGGAGCTCCATGAGGCCAGCCCTGGGCCACTTGGAGTGGAGCAGCAATGGCAGAGGGGCCACAGTAGCTAGCCGTGGGTGGAATCATGGGTCTCCAGGACTCAGACTGGTGTGGCTGGTGGTGGGCGGGGGGTGGGGGGAGGAAAGCAAGAGTCTTTATGGGAACTCACTTTCAGAGAATCTCACAGTCCCACCAGTGCTGTCTCCATCTTACCAGAATTCCAGGTATCTTTTTTATAGAGTGATCTGAGTTCTTCTGGGTATATTTCCAGTAGGGGGATCACAGGGCCATATGGGAGGTCAATTTTTAGAACTTTTAGAAATTGCCACACCGTTTTTCACAGAGGATGTGCTAGTTTACACTCCCACCAACAGCGTAGAAGTGTTCCCTTTTCACCACATCCTCTCTAGCTTCTGTTATTTAATGAGTTATTGATGATGGCCATTCTGACTGGAGTTAAGTGGTATCTAAGTGTAGCTTTAATTTGCAACCCCTTGATGACTTTGAGGCTGAACATTTTTTCATGTATCTGTTGGCTGCTTGTATGTCCTCTTTTGAGACTGTCTATTCATATCTTTTGCCTACTTTGTAATGGGACTGTTTGTTTGAGTTCTTTGTAGATCCTAGATGTTAGGCCTTTGTCAGACATGGGGTTGGCAAATATTTTCCCCAATATGTGGGCTGTCTCCCTGCTCTCTTGATGGTTCCTTTGGCTTCGTAGAAGCTTGTCAGTTTAATGAGGTCTCACTTGTCTCTCTTATCTCTTATGGCATGGGTACTTTGGGTTTTGATAAGGAATTGGTTGCCAGTTCCAACTTCTATAAGAGTGTCTCCTGCATTTTCTAAGGTTCTTATAATTTGAGGTTTTACATTTAGGTCTCTGATCATTTAGAGTTAGTTTATGTGTATGGGGATAGGTAGGAGTCCTGTTTCAATCTTCTGCATGTGGTCAGCCAGTTTTCCCAGCACCATTTACTGAATAGGTTCTCCTCTCTCCAGTAGTGAGTGGTGGAGTCTTTGTCAAAAATGAGTTGGTTGAGAAATTGAGATTTTGCTTCTAATCTCAATTCTATTCCTTTGGTTGATATGGCTGTTCTTGTACCAATACCAAGCTGTTTTGATTATTGTAGCTTTATAATAAAGTTTAAAGTCTGGGAGTGTGGTACCTCCGCTTTGTGTTTTTTGCTGAAGATTGTTTTGGCTATTCTTGGTTATTTATGTTTCCATGGATTCCTGTATTGTTTTTTCTAGCTTTGAGAAGAATGTTGCTGGTAATTTGATGGGTATTGCATTAAATCTGTAAATCGCCTTAGATAGAATGGACATCTTAACAATGTTGATTCTTCCAATCCATAAGCATGGAATATTTTCCACTTGTTTGTGTTATCTTTGATTTCTTTGAGCAATGTTTTGTAGTTTTCATTGTAAAGGGCTTTCACATCTCTGATTAGGAAGATGCCAAGGTATTTATTTCTTCTTCTTCTTTTTTTTTTTTTTTGGTGGCTATGGTGAATGGAATTGTGCTTTTTATTTGGGTTTCTGTTTGTTTATTATTGGTGTATAGAAATGTGATTGTCCTTTGCACATTTATTTTATACCCTGAGACTTTGCCAAAATCCTTTATCAGTGCAAGGAGGTTTTTTGACAGATTCTCTTGGGTTTTCACGGTATACATTTATGTTCTCTGCAAAAGCTTGACTTCCTCTTTTCCTATTTGGATACCCCTGATCGCCTTCTCTTCTCTGATTGCTTTAGCTAGGACTTCCAAAACTATATTGAACAAGAGGGGTGAGAGTGGGCATCCTTGTCTTGTTCCAGTTTTCAGGGGGAACGGTTCCAATTTCTGTCTGTTTAGCAGTATGCTGGCTGTGGGTTTCTTGAAGATGACTTTTACTATTTTGAGGTATGATCCATCTATGCCTAGATGTTTGAGGGTTTTTATCAAGAAGGGGTGCTGGATTTTATCAAAAGCTTTTTTTCATCTAATAATATAATCATGTGGTTTTTGTTTTTATGTCTGCTGATGTGTTTAATTATGTTTATGATCTTATGAATATTGAATCAGTTTTGCATCCCAGGGATGAAGCCTGCTTGGTCATGGTGGATGATTTTTGAGATGTGTTGTTGAATCTGGTTAGCTAGGATCTTGTTGAGAATTTTAGCATCTTTGTTCACCAAAGATATTGGCCTGTAGTTCTCGTTCTTTGTTGGGTCTTTACCTGGCTTGGGTATCAATGTGATGTTAGCTTCATAAAATGATTTAGGTAGAGTTCCATCATTCTCAATCACCTGGAATACTTTCAATAAGATTGGTATCAGTTTCTCCTTGTATGTTTTGTAGAATTCTGCTGGAAAATCATCTGGTCCAGGGCTTTTTTTTTTTTTTTTGTAGATAGTTTTTTTTTTTTAATATTAACAATGATATTTTGTCTTTATTATTAGTATTTAATTATATATATTTTGTTTTAAAATTGTGGGGTACTGTTAAGGGTTAGGTATACAAATATTCATTGTGCAGGTACCCTTGTTGATGAAGTGTGCCCCCACCTTCCCCAGACAGATATTGACTACCATTAATCCCACCTCCCTGTCCCTCTCTGCCCCCGCTCCCCATAGTTTCCCACCACTGTCAATCCTTTTCTTATAGTATTATGGTAGTTATTCAAGGTTCACTTATGAATGAGAACATGGGACACTCAGATTTTTGTTTCTGTGAAAGATCACTCAGTATTATAAATTCTAATTCCATCCAGGTTCCTGGGAAATTCATGATTTTGTTCTTTTTATGGCTGTGTAATATTCCATTGTGCATATGTATCACATTTTTTTAATCCAGTTCTCTTTTGATGGACAGCACGGTGGATTCCATGATCTTGCTATTGTGAACAACATTGCAATAAACATATGTGTGCAGGTATCTTTTTTATAGAGTGATGTGAGTTCTTCAGGGTATATTCCAAGTAGGGGGATTGTGGGGTCATATGGAAGGTTGATTTTTAGAACTTTTAGGAATCACCACATTGATTTCCACAGAGGCTGTACTAGTTACACTCCTACCAACAGTGTAGAAATAGTTTTCTTATGCTATAGTCAATTTCCTGGATTGTTATTGGTGTATTTAGGGTCTCGATTTATTCTTGTTTCAACCTAGGGAGGTTGTGTGATGTCAGAAAGTCCTCCATTTCCTTTATGTTTTCAAGTTTGTTTCCATGCAAGTGTGCATAGTAGTCTCTGATAATCTTTTGTATTTCTTCAGGGTCAGATGTGACTTCATCTTTTGTGTTTCTGATTGTACTTATTTGGGTTTTTTCTCTCTTCTTCTTGATCAGTCTAATTAGGGAACCATTGATCTTGTTTATCCTTTAAGGGAACCAGCTTTTTGTTTCATTGATTTTTTGTATTATTTTTTTCTCTTCTATATCCTGGATTTGGGCTTTTGTTTTGGTGATCTAGATTCTTCTGTTGAAGTTAGGGTTTTGATGGTCTTGCTTTTCCAGCTTCCTTGGGTGACTTGTTAAGCTTTTAACTTGTGATCTTTCTGTTTTCTTCATGTGCATTTGTGGAGATATGAATTCCTTTCTTACTACTGCTTTCATGGCATCCCAGAGATTTTTGTAAGTTTTTTTCATTTTCATTTGTTTTCAGGTATCTTTTAATCTTTGTTTTGATTTCTATGTTGACCCAGGAGTTGCTTAGCATCATGCTGTTTAGTGTGTCATTGTGGGTTTTGGGAGAACCTTGTTGGTGTTGATATTTATTTTTATTTCACTGTGGTCTGAAAAGGTGCTTGGCAAAATTTCAATCTTATAAAATTTGTTTACACTTGATTTATGGCCAAGGATGTGGTCGATCTTAGAGTACATTCCATGAGGTGATGAGTAGAATATATATTCTGTGGTTGTTGGGTGGAGTGTTCTGTCAGTATCAATTAAGTTCATTTGGTCAAGACTCAGATTGAGGTTCAGATCTCCTTGCTGACTTTTGTCCTGATGATCTTTCTAGGGTTGTGAATGGTGTATTAAAGTCCCCAACTATAATAGTGTTAGAGTCAATATCTTTTTCATCTTTGCCTAGAAGCTGCTTTATGAAAGTTGGTGCTCCTATGTTGGGTGCATATATGTTGAGGATGGTTATTTCCTGTTGATGGATTGAACCTTTTATCATTATGCAGTGACCTTATGTATCTTCTTAAATTTTTGATAGCTTAAAGGGTATTTTGTCTGAGATTAAGATTGCAACTCCAACTTTCTTTTGTGTTCCGTGCACCTGAAATTTTACTTCCCATCCCCTTACTTTGAGTCTGTGAGTGTCCTTTCTGGTGAGATGAGTCTCTTGTAGACAATATATTGTTGCCTCATGATATTTTATCCATTTTTTCATTCTATGTCTTTTCAGTGGTACATTTAGTCCATTCACATTTAGGCTAATTATTGAAATGTGAGGGTTTATCCCTGCCATGAAGTTCTTATAGAGTTGTTGTTGTTCCTGTTTGTTTGTTGCTGTTCTTTTGGCTTTTGGGTTGATTCATGTGTATTTTCAATCTTTCTTCTGTACTCTTGTGAAGAACATTGTCATTCTTTTTTCCTTTTCTTCTATGTTTAATACTTTCTTAAGTGTTTCTTGTAGAGGTGGTCTGGAGGTGGCATAAGTTCTTAGGGATTGGATGTCTGGGAAAGATTTTTTAAAATTAAACAAAAAAACCTGCCCTCTTGTGACAGGCTCTGTAATTGTTCCTCTAATCAGGTCTCTTTTGCAGAGCTTCCACCTGTTTCACTCTTTCTCCAGTGTCCAGAGCAGAGGAGGAGGAGCGGCAGTGGAGGTGGGTGGGGCTGCAGTCCTCCCATCCCACTCTTGTATGGTCAAAGAGATCTCCAGTGGCAAGGTGTGGGATTGTCTCTTCCCTATGTACTCACAGGGGGTGCCTCAGCCAGGCCTGTCCTGGAATGGCGTCCTCCTATTGTGACTGATGTCCAGGCTGTGCCTGAGTTTGTCCCTCTCATTGTGATCCAGCTGTGTGGGTTTGACATTCAGAGGATTGCTGGGGAAAAGGGGGTTTAGGTCAGCCCTGTACTCACCGCTGATCTCTTTGGAGTCCTTTTCTGGCCACACCCTTTGTACCACAGCTGGATCAAGGCAGAGGGTGGGGCACCTAGAGCTCAGCACTTGTGGGGTCACTCCAAAATTTGTACTTTCAGGATATTCCCTCTGGGTCACAATCAACCCCTGAGTAGGTGATCCGTCAGTGACAGAGATTGTGTCTGTTGCTCTGTGGTGAGCAAGTTGGAGTACTTTCCTGCCCCATCTTCAAGATAGTGGCGGGTGTCTCTCTTGTCCTTTTTGGTAAGTCTCTGTCTCTGGGCTGTCTCTGCAGTGCCTGCTGCCAGTGCTCAGCCAGGCACTGAAGTGATGAAGCAAAGCCTGGAGCTGGCAGTCTCTCCTGCTGCAGTGCTGAGGCAGAGCCTGGGGTGGTAGTCTCTTCCCGCGCTTCTTCACAGGAAAACTTTTGTCTGCTTTTTTTAAAAATGGTGCTCAGCTTCTGCAACCTGGGAAGAGTCAGGGACCAAGCAGAGAAGCTGTAGCACCAGCTGTTGCACCAGGGCCCTAGCCACTTGCTCACAAGTCCCCACTTAGTCAGTCTCTCCCAGCACTTTCTTCCCAGGAAGGGTTTTGCTGTTTTTTTTAAAAAATGGCACTCAGCTTCTGTGTTCCAGGAATTGCTAGTGTCCAAGCTGAGCAGCTGTGGCACCAGCCGCTGCACCAGGATAGCCCTGGTGGCTTGCTTCCTAGCCCTCACTCAGTCAACCACTCACACGCCCACTCACTCACTAGCATGTACACAAAATTTTCCATGCTCACTCACACTAGGACTCACATAGTCTGACCGGCTTGGCTGCCATCTTTTTTTTTATCACGTAATGAACTTTTCAACCTTCACATCTTCTCACCCCTAAAGAGTCTCCATTATCTTTCCGGTCTATTAAAACACATCTTATTCTTCCTGTCCTCTCTTTCTATCCTACTGTAGTATCCCCAGTGATAAGTAATGTCCAAAATATGATTGATTCTTGATAAATGTTTGTTGAATGAATTTACTAGTTTCCACATTTTGATGTGTTCTTCACGTGGAATGTCCTTCTTTTATTCTTCCTGTAAAAATAGTTCAAAACATATTCTGTGAAATGTTCCCTGACTGCCCAGCCAAGAGGTACTTACTCCTTTGTTTTACCATATTACTTTGTCAATAATAGTATTATAGGTAAGAGTTATGTACTATTTATATTACATTGATATTACTGTTTCTCTTCATATTATCTTCCCATTAGACACTGAAATTCTTGAGGACAGGTATCAGGGTGTTTTATTTATTTATTTATTTATTTTGGTATCCTCACCATCATTGCAATGTTTAGGCAAATCAGTACACGATTGGATATCTGGATGGATGTGAGGTTACTAAAAGTTTAACAGAGGAAACAAAATTTAAACTGGGCTGTTTTCAAAGTGGGTTCTATTTTGGCATGATGCTAATGGCATTCTGATTAAACTGAAAGTATAGAGTATTCTCGAAGAGTGCCCAGAAGGCTCACTCAGCTAACATATGAATACACTTTGGAGGAAGAATTCATGGCAAATAAGATTGAGGTGGTAGATGAAAGATGATTGTGGGGTTTCTTGAATGAAAGGCACATTTGTTTATTCTTTTCCTTTGGGCAGAGTTGAGCTATGTACGGTTTGTGAACAGAGAGGAGTCGTTTATCCAAACTTATAACTTTAGGAAGGTGATACGATGTCAGTATGTCATGTGAAATGGTATGTTGGTTGTAAAAGCTATTAGAAAAATATTGTGACAGTCCTGAAAGGAAGAAATGTGTAAATGAGAAGAGGGAGTGGGGAAGGGAAAGAAATACATTGTAAAGGGAAGGAGACACCTTCCAAAGGACTATGGCTGTAAGTGGATAAGAGAGAGAGAAGATAACTGAGGTTCCAAGCCTGAGTGACAGAAGGCACGATCCTGCTTTTAACAAGAGATAGGAAATGCATGAGTTTGTAGGAGAAGATTATTAGTTCAATTTTGAATATAGTGAGTTTGAAGAGCAAATATGAATTTGAACTTGAATATCAGCACCTACTTAAACTTTTCATACCAGGATTGCTTTCCTTTTCCTATTAAGTGATGCGGAGAACTGTCATTTGGTCAAATATCCAAGACAAAATTCTTCTGCTAACAGCAGCCCTCAATAAATGACTGCCATTTTGACCGATGGGAAATCGCCATCCAAATGTGATTTAGTAGTTGAAGCATAAAGCACCATTACCAATAAAATGAATAGCAAAATTAAAATAAGACATAAGAAATGTAACCTTATGAATTTTAAATAGAAAAAAAAAATCCATGCATCAGGGATATTTCTTATACAATATTAGGGTTGTGTTAACTGCATAAATGAAAAAAATTGTCGTTCCCCAAACTGATTAAAATTATGATTTTCACAGTATTTCCACTAACAATATGAAGGTGACTGATGCCTATTCCCTTTACTTTATATCTTTTGAAATACATTAATTTTCCCTGCTGTGAAAAATGACATTCAAAAACAGGGTTGTAGGAAAGAGATGACATCTTTATTATTCTGTCATATGAAACTAGTTCTTCACTCTCTTCAAGGTCTGTTTCTTTCTAAAAGTGACAGTCTGATGTATTCTATTATCAAATTCTAAGTAGCCTTGATAAAGCACCAATAAATTTATCCTTATAACTAAAAATAAAAGGAATTCTACAAATGTATATGTAGGAACATGTGAGAGACTGGCCATCAGAGCAACTGTATTTGTTAGGTACCCTTTAAAAGATTGTTATATTGGACTTCCTGTGTATTACTGAAGTTGTGATTATGGTCGCAAAGTAGGTGCACAGCTTCTACCAGAAGATGTCTACTACTTAGGATAGTTAAGGCATGCCTTACTTTTGTGAAGCATCACTGAGTTTGGGACTATTTTAAAATTTCCTTAGAAAACAATTACCTAACACAGTATAAAATGATAGATTTTGGAATTTAATGAATATGTACTAAATTAAGATTTGTTCGTTGTATCATTTACACATTGATATATTTGAGTTACCATGGAATCAACCAAAACATGATTTCATTGTTGCCTCTATGAGCTTCTAATCATTGGGAAAAGACCATTGGAACACTGAGGGAAAAGTGAAAACACAAAAAAGACTAGGTAATGGACTAGGGAGCAAACTGCTTTAGCTCCCACTATCTGCTACACTTTAGAATACATGTAGTACCTAAGCAGCTTGATATAGTTGGGGAAAAAGATTTCTTAGCATAAATGCTGCCTCCAAGCAATCTCTCTAAGTCTGTTATATCCCAAAGTCGATTATAAAGACTCTTTTCAGATTCAAAGCCTTAAACTCTCAGACCCAACTAAACAGAAGTGGTAAGGAAGGAGAGAGTTATATCTACTATCACCCTTAGTCTCTCTCCAACTGCTTCTCTTTGGCCTTCCTAGAGGGAAGTATTTCTGTAGGATGTCAGTAGGAGACGGGTTTGGAAAACTGACAAGAGACCAAATTCTTGTTGCCTTAAAATGCCATATCAGGGAATGTAACCTGTGACGACTTAATGCATTGGTACGGAAAAAGTTAAGAGTTAGGCAAAAATAATGAAAGCAACACAAACAGAAAAAGAAATGACTGGATTTTCTAGAGTGAAAAGTTTAGAATTTGCTTAAACAATATATGTGACTGGTAAATTTCATATCTATTGCAGCAAGGCATGCAACTCATAGTTAGTTGCACTTATTTTGACTGATTCCCTGTAAAAGCAAACCGTTACCCCTCATGCATGTCTGAAACCACATATACGGTATCAGGGAGAAGAATCATTTCATGAAATTGAAGGAGCTCTACATCAAACTTAAATGACCCCAATTAGCCTAATAGATTAACACATTTTTAGTATTATGATTCTTTTTTAGTAAACAGCTAAAAGCAAAAAGAGGTTTCTGTGATGTACAATTGGAAGTAGCAGTTCTACAGGGGATAGATTACATCTCTCTGAACTCAAAGATTCTTCAGGGAACAAATATAGACTAAACTCTGAGACTTGTAGATAAAATAATGCCTTTATTCCCAACATACTTTTTTTATTGTGTTGACAAAATGTTATTGCTGTAAATATACACCAAACTCTTTTGTGCCCCTTTTTTCCCTATCACTTGTTCCAGTGTGACACATTGTCTTCTGGTTATAATCTTGTTGTTTCAACCAGCTCCACTTTTTTTTTCCTGCAGAATATTCTGCTGCTGGATATAATATTCTAGATGTTGTAACTCTATTAATTTCCATCTTTGCCCACAATACATGTCATTCTCATAATATATAGACATTTCCCCCCAATTCTCTGACCTGTATCTTGAAGGCCAAAATGATATACATATGTGGTGAAGAGCTTTCCAAGCTTTTGTGTAGACATGTTGACTAGGAAACATGTTCTCCTTCTAAAGACAGGGGTCTCAATATTGAATTTTTCCTATCATAGCTTCCATTTTCTGTAAAGCATACAGAGTCTTCCCTTTAGTTACATAAGTATACTGGAAAAAAATGCTCTTTATCAATCCCTTGACATTAGCATATGTTTGAAATCACTTTTTTCTTCACCTCACAACCATATTTTTATTTCTTAAACTGTCACATCTGTTTAGATTTTATAAGCTCTTCTCTACTCATACCTCCAAACCACATTTTATTCTGCTTGCCACCCTTCTTTTCCTAGTATTATCAAACTTTTCTAGTATAATGTCTTCTCTGATTTCCTAGTCTGTGGTCAAGAAGCATCTGAATATGTTCTTTCTCTCTATCACTTGACTTAATTAAAACTTGGTGTTTTCTTACAAAAATAACCAATGGGTCATTTTCATAAGTAGAAGCAGCTATTTTCCTTTTCTTTGCATGAGTAGAAATTTCCATTATTTTTGCTTCACCACATCCTATCCTGGACCACTCATCACAAATTAGCCTGAGGCAGTCAACTCTGATTTGAAGCAAAAACTACTTATGTCAAGTTAATCCAACTCTAATCAACAACCTCTGGGACATCTTTTCCTATTTTTGGAACAGAGTAGTTCACAGTTAACCCTCTCTCCACTAACTATTCCCATCATCCTGAGCCAATCAAAAATGGCTCATCCAATTAATTGACTTCACAGTCTTTGATTTATTGCATTCCAATGACAAAACTTCAAGCCACATCAGAAGCCAATTTACATTATCACACTATGGACTTTTGTAATTAGCTGAAATCTTCATACCTCTAGGACCCTAAATTCTTAGCTAAAATATCTTAACTTTCCAATTCTCCATAACCTCTACTCTCCTTAATCTGCTCTTCATCACCAATACTTATGTGGATCAATCTCCCTCTTTTCAATTTACTTCTCATCTTCCACAGCATAACACCATGATCAATTATTTCATGTGCTACTGCTTGGACCCTCAGTCCTGTCGTGCCTCTTTACCTCTGGCATGCCTCTTGTCAAACTCCAGCTTTGTATCAACCTAAGAACTGTCTCAACATAAAGACTATATATGAAGGAAAAGCAAAAGAATGTGTTTGGAGTCTTAACTTGGACCAGGATCTTCTTGTTCTGCTATTCACTAGTTCTGTAATTCTGAGAGCTTCAGTTTTCTTATCTTTAAAATGAAAATAACTTTTCGTATAAAATTTAGGGGCTTTTATGAAAGCTACATGATGTAAATAACCTGACTCAAAGAAGACACTTAATCAATGATAATTATTTCTTCTACCTCCTTCTTTACTTAGTAGAGTCCAAGAGTTATTAACTTTTCAACTTTATCTCAGTATTGTTCCTTGGATAACTCTTTCTCTCATTCTCCATAATGATTTGTTCCAAGTTTTTTCCAAGACATATGCCCCCATATGTGGTTCTTGATTCTCCACAAATGACATGATTTTATTTTCTCATTCGAAAAATTTAAATTGTGATGTGAACTCCCTCAATTTTCTTTCTAAGTTTATCTAAATATTTACCTGTACTAACTCAGGGAAAGAAGTAACTCCTTTCCAAGACCACCTTTCTATCAATAATATTGATCTTATCATCTTTTCCCTCCTCTAAGAGAATATTCTATCAATGATTTCTTCTCTGAGATCAGTAACCTTTCATTTCTAGATTATATCCCTACATTAGCAACCTTCTTCATCTTTACAAAAAAAAATTAAAAATGAAAACACACACTTCCATCCTCACTTCAGTACTGAAACTCTTTTCAAAGGTAATTGGAAAATCCTGACCCTTCACTGGGTCATTATCTCTGCAGTTATTGACATTACTGCCCAAAACCTACTTTTTTACTGTCCTCCCATGATGCCTCTAATGTTTCCCTTCCGGGTTTTTTTTCCTTCTTGTCTCCCAACTCATCTTGTTTATCTATCTTTACCAATTGCTCTTTTGCAATTTCACCATAAGTCTCTCCAAATTGGACTGATATTATGTAAATAAATGGTAGAACTATGCTCATTTTTTAGTAGAGTGATATTTATAAAAAGAAGTCACAACAGAGTTTTTAAGGGGTTTCTATTTGCCCACTCCTACCCATGCCTGATATCCAGTCTCCAGCATATCTCCCACTGTAATTGCTGTGCTCAGGTTAACATGTGTTGATCTCTTTTTTCTCATATTTATTGAGGTCTAATTGACAAGTTAAATTGTATAAGTGTAAGGTATAAAATGTGTTGTGGTAATCATTTCACTACCTCACCTAGCCACCATTTTTTGTTGGTTTTGTGGTAAGAACGTTTAAGATCTACCCTCTTGACAAATTTCAAGTATACAATATAGCATTGCTAACTGTGGTGCGGTCTCCCTTATATGTGGTATCTAATTAAGTTGCATTCATAGAAACATAGAGTAGAATGGTAGTTACTAAGGGCTAGAGGGAAGGAAATGGGAAGATGTTTGCCAAAGGGCACGAACTTTCAGTTTGTAAGATGTGTTGACCTTTGTTTAATGATTTTGTTTTCTTGGAAAAATCTAACCTGTTGCATTTCTCGTGGCATATGTTGGAGCAAACTATAACAGGATCATGCTGAGGAGATGAACAAATGAAGTCATACTTCAATCAAGTTTTCTATGCTATCTCCAAATCTCTTGACACTCTCAGGCCTATTCATAGCAAATGTTTCACTTCCAGGCTTTTAGTTCCCATCAGTTATGCTTGCTCCAGGTGACTTTAGAGCTCTGTAGGGACATTCACTTTAGTGGAGTCATTGTCAGTCTCACACATTAAGATGGGCCATTACTGGGACAATTCACCATATCTGATGAAGGTCTCCAAAATATAAGGTAACGCTAAGTATATTCTTCAATGAGGTTGACTGAGTATATTTACTCAGTGGAGAAAATTTGTTGTTCTTATGTAATAACAAGCAAAAGCTGCCCATTAGTATCTACTCTGCGCCAGGAACATGAATTCATATAAGCCAACAATATGTTTTTCATATATATATATACATCTTGTGTATATTTCATTACTACACCTTCTTGTGTCTTAATTTTGAGATATATCTCAGTCTCATACGTCTCTCTTATTGGGTCTTTCCTATTTTGAGTAAAATTGACATACTACGTGGCAGATTCATATAGCACTTGGATATTAGTGGTTCTTAACATACTGGGTGGTTTGAAGTTCATGAATCATGTACAAAGCTCAGTTGAGTTGTATTGTTTTGTTTCATCTCTATAGTAGTGTGTTCTAGTTCCCTTCCTAAATGAGACAAATAGTGATTTAGACTTTCCTTGAAGCATCATAACAGTGTAAGCAACTATTCCCTATCATTTAAGCTGCAAAATTGAACAGAATCAGACTTTCTTTCCTATAAAAAAGTCTAAAACAAACAGCATGTATTCAAAGATACAATAAAAGCTTGAAGAAAAAAGTAAAAATCAAGTAATTTTCCTGCTTTACATTATTTGAAACACACTTCTGAGAATTGTTTTAAACAACAACAGACACCCCTATTTTTGCTGAGAATGCAGAGATAGGTGTCAAGGTCAGCACATAAGCCTTTGCTCTATATTCTTTATCCACGTGCCCAAAGAGAATTAGATGAATCACAGAGACTTGGTCCCAAGGAGTTTACACTTTAGAGCAAAAGAATATGTCATTCTTCTATTTATATTGTTTTATAATGTCATAGCTCCTAGATAAAAAGAGGAAGAAAAATGAGATATGTATATTTTTTGTTAATGTGTAGTAGAAATTCCAGCTGTTCCTGTTATCACTGTCCACCTCCCTCCGAATAAAT
This sequence comes from Carlito syrichta, assembly GCF_000164805.1. Classification (NCBI taxonomy): domain Eukaryota; kingdom Metazoa; phylum Chordata; class Mammalia; order Primates; family Tarsiidae; genus Carlito; species Carlito syrichta. Next base: position 80,626 of record NW_007022818.1, read on the forward strand.
GCCATGAGATTCTGTTACCCAGCCTGCTGTTTTTAAGATTGGAAATAAGTTTTTATTTAAATTGAAATATTCAAATATATGTACCAGCAAATGGTGCTACCTACATTTCCTAGTGCTATGGAATGACAAAGCAATATTTAGAGGAAAGGAAAATCATAAGGAATATTTTAGGCAGCTCTAAGTCTATGAGAAAATCAGAGATTATATCAAAGAATATAAAATTATATGTTTTTCATACTTATGAATCCTGGTGAGGTTAAATATGCCTCCAGACTGGCACTTTCTTAATAAAGAGAAATAACTGCTTCAGAAAAAATTGCTTTCAGAATAAACTAATAATACTGAGGAATTTGTTTGAGCAATTTTATAATACCCTTAATAAAATGTCACTTTCTTACAAGCAACAGATATTATGAAGATAATAGGGAAGTGCTACATGCCAAAGCAAAAATATAGGATTGCACTTCCCTTTAATGATACTATTGATTATATGAGACATGCCTAAAAGGCAATGAAACTGATTACAAGAGCCACATTTTGTATGGTTAAACCTTATAATTCATATCATCCTCTCAGAACAATATAGAATCTAGTATATTTTTATGGGATCAAAGACAATAAATTGTTATTCACTTGAAAAATAGAAATATTTTAAGTTGTTATATAGGCAGTCTGTGACTAAGAATGCTCAACTTAGTAATTATCCATATAGAGAACTGGGTATGGGGAAATCTTAGAGCAAAGACCATACTCCACCAGAACAATGGCTCTTCTTAATTCAAAAGCTCTAGTAAGTCTTTCAGTGAAAGAGAGACGGTTTTGCTGATGGGAATGCATACAGGGAAGGAGGGACCTTCTCTAATGAAGAGAGAGAGGTGGAGGAAGTGAGCAATTTAATCCTCCTACTGGGAATATACTTGGAGGAACTCAAATCATTCTACAAAAAAGATACCTGCACATGCATGATTACTGCAACACTATTCACAGTAACAAAAACACAGAACCCACCATGCTGCCCACTGAAATTGGACTGTATTAAAAAAAAATGTGGTACGTATACATGATGGGATATTATACAGCCATAAAGAAGGATGAACATATGGACTTCGCAGCAACTTGGATGGATTTAGAGTTCTTTCATACTCAGTGATCTATCACGGAACAGAGTACCGCATGTTCTCCCTCATAAGGGAACCCTGAACATTTACCACGATACTATAAGAAAGGGATTGGCAGTAGCGGGATACTGCCAGGGCGGGGGTTGAAGGAGACTCAACATCAATAAGGGTACCTGATCTCAAATCAGGCAAAGTGGGAACCAAAGGGAGGCCCAAACTTTATCTGCATGAGGTCCTCTTGTATACCTAATCCCAAATCGTACCCCACATCTTTGAAATTAAAAAAATAATAATCATGCCAATTTTGAAATGTATGTGAGGTGAATTATCCAGTGCTTATTTCACACTATATTGCTTATGAGATTTAACCACATTGATGCATATAGTTGTAGCTCATTCAATCTCATTGCTGTGAAGTATTCCACTGCGTAAATGTAGCACCTTTTGTTTATTCATTCTACCGTTAATAAACATTTTGAAATTTTCAAAAAGAAAGTGAGCAATTTCTTTCTGTCTCCTGCTAGTGATGACTAAAAATAGAAGAATTTCAGATTTCACTTTCTCATAGCAATAGTATCATAAATCATGGTTATAATTGAAGTAATGTGAAATCGTTCCTTCATTTAGCAGCAATCTTTCAGCATTTACTCTGCACACAAAACTGAAGTACCCCACATTTTTAAAACAAATAAAAATAAATTTTTTAAAATGATCAAATAAAAAAAATCCAGCAGAAAAACTGAAGTGCATTCCAGGGCTATGGAGACAAGTCAAACAGATGCAATTTTTGTCCTTGTTCTTGTCAGTCTAGTGAGAACCAAAGCAAGTGAAATTCGAATGTGATAGGATCAAATGCAAAGACAGAACACACACAGTCAGTGAGGAACAGTGGCTAAAAGTGGGGCTAAGGAGAGAGGGAGATTGAGGCCAGCTTTGCAAAGAACCTGTCTTGAACTATATGCTAAAGATTCTGGATTTTGTCATATGGCTAGCTTATAAACACTGCCTTTATGCTAATTATGTTAAATGAACTTCCAAAAGTGTCTGCTTGGCAGCAATATACCAGGAAGGAAATCGAGAAATGACTCTAAAAATATTCTGAATGATTTTCTTCAAATTAAATTCCCAAGTAAGCAAATTTGTCCAAAATCTATTTAGCCGAGGTCAAAATGAATCCTTACAATAAAATATATCTGATCATTACTGAACAGGATGGGAAATTTGAGAGGCTACCAGCTTAAGAACACTAACATCCACAGATTTAGCCAAAAAATAAAAAGTATGTCTGTCCACATTTAAATCCTTTACCAGCTGATACCTCTAGCTCTTGTTTCCTGACAAACTTGTTTTTCTAAAATATTTGGTATCATAAACTCTTTTATCAAATAGAATGGAGCCAAGCAGAACATCAAAAATGCTAAATTTCTCAAAAATGTGCAAAATGTTGGAGAGGCAGCCTGCACCTGCAGCCCCAAAAGCAAATGTGTGGAATAATCAGGGATCCCAAACAGAACTGCACTAGAGTAATTTACTCAGCTAATCATTATATGAAATAGAACATTTGATTTCTGTACTAAAGTTGCATCGAACTACATGCATACCTCATTCGATTAAATAAAGCACCACAAACAAAATCATTTAGCTCAGTGGGAGAGCTTAGTAAGCTCTCCTTCCTTGGAGAGGGCACTGTGTCTTTGTGTGTGTCTGTGTGTGTGTGTGTGTGTGTGTGTGTGCGCGTGCGTGTGTGTGTGTGTGTGTGTGTGTGTGTGTGTGTGTGCGCGCGCTTTTAGTTTCCAGTGCATGAAGATGAGGTCCGCGTGACTGGAAATCCTCAACTTAGCATATTGTGAAAAGATACACTATGTTTTTAGATATTTAAAATACCCTCAAGATAAGCATGGTATTAGTGTGTCAGTCTAAGTCTGAATGTGGGTCTTGCGCACATGTGTCAAAATAGGGTGTCTTGTCCGTAATCAGCCACAGAACTCATCTTCAGTCACCTGGGTGTCAAAGACTAGGGAAGGGCAGCAGCCTCAGCTTACTTCCTTTTGCTTGCACTTACTGACCTTTCCAGTCCTCAACCAAGGTGAAGCATCACTTTAATTAAATGGTGTTCTACTGTAAATAGAAGGGTTCGGGTTTCCAGGAAAATATGGAGAATTGTTGGAACATGTAAGCTGAACAGTCTCTAAAATAGGCAATTTTGGTCTTCCAGAACCCTACCAGGGAACAGTTGTCAAAAACCAGTTTACCAAGGGGGGGGGGGGCCAAGATTGTTCTCTTTTTGTTTATTTTTTCCTTACCTTGGTGTTCACATTCTTTCTTCATTATCTGAGACGAGCATGAAGCTTTTCATGAATATCATCTCATAAACCATGTCATCTCTCAACCAGTATGTGAATGCATGCTAAATATTTATACACAATCCTGTGTAACATAGATGTGCACACAAACATGCACACTTACACATGGCATGCAAGAAAAACCACTGTGGTACAACACCGTTCCTGAGATGTTGGGAATGTACATGGTCAAGCTGTGGTAACTTAGCAGAGAAAAGCAAGAGTAAAACTGATATGCTTTGTCGTCTATCAACGAATCTGTAGATTTTAGGTATATAGCTCTTAGCCATGGAAATCTGGGAACTATATGACACCATACCCCCTGCAGATTTTTTCATATATCTAAAGTTGGTATTGAACTAAGCACAGTGGTTACCTCTGGAATGAGAGAAATGGAGAAAGGCGATATCACTGCATTATACACTATATTTCCTCAATTTCACCAGCTAACATCTTTACAATTGGAAATTGTTTTACAATTGATAGTGTGTTTGTTTAATTGGAAGTGTTTTATCTTTCTTAGTGGCACATTAAATAACAGCACATCTTACAATCTATGTGCTTCAGATTCTGCAAAATATGCTATTTTAAAAGCAGTTTAATTATGGGTTATTTTTGCTTTCTTATGATCTTGAGTGTTCTTCAATATTTTTAGATAACAAAAAAGGAATAAAAAATAGTGAAAGAAAAAGTGAGATAAATTGCTGAAAAGCAAAATAGAAACTGTGAAACAATTCATGGCAGAATTAAATATTATAAGATGTTCTGAATGTATTTTAGTAATTTGTATACCTGTCTTATCACTAATTAGAGTATACATGACCATGAATTCTTAATTACCTTTGACGTACCTCTGGGATGCAGCCCATTGCTTGGTAACAATTTCGTAACTTAGTAAATATTGGTTGAATAAATGGATTATGAAGTAAATGAGCTTTTAAATATATTGTGCAGAATCCTCTGGACTGCATTTCACATTTCTTACCTTTCTTAGATATTTTCTCAAACTATGCCTGCTTGACTTAATCAAACCAAACCTGTGGAAATCTAAAAAAAAAAAAGGGAGGCTCAAAATAATAAGACCAAGTTGGAAATTGTTTGGTTTAATATTTTCTTGACATAATCTCGTGTTTTAGTGACATTGTCTTCTAATCTGTGATTCAAAAGATTTTATTGCAACTAAACAGCCTAACTCAACAGTTAGAGTGAAGGTTCTTCTCTGTGTTCACAACTCTTCCACTATAGCACTAAGCATGATAAGACCTCCTAGCTACTTGTCTGTCTGCCCTTTTTGAAGAGAAAAAAGATCTCACTCATCTTTGTAGCTGAGATGTTTATTACACTGCCTAGCATCTGGTGTTCTATAAATGTTGGGGAAATCACATGACTGAATGACAGATTTAAAAATGTAATATGGTTGATCCTTGAACAACACAGGTTTGAACTGCCCGGGCTCACAAATACGTGGATACTTTTCAATAAATATATTAGAAAATGCTTTTGTAGAATTGTGACAATTTGAAAAAACTCACAGATGAAACTTTCAGTCTTGAAATTTCTAGAAAATTAGAAAAAATTAGGTATGTCATGAGTGCATAAAACATATGAAGATATGTCTATTTTATTATTTGCTGCCATAACATATATGTTATAAAAAATTTAAAATTATTGAAACATACACACAGAAACACAGGACATTCGTGACACCATTGTCAGCTAAAAAAAATGGGAGCAAACATAAAGCTGCAGCATTAAATCACAACTACAAAAAAGTAACTGTAGTATATACTATAGTATATACTATAATAATTTCATAGCTCCCTCTTGTTGGTATTACAGTGAGCTCAATTGTTGTAAGTATCTGCTTTTAAAAGACCGTGTAGCGCTTGTTGTCTCTGTGTGAGCAGTTTGTTCCTCCAGTAAGTTTTAAATCCCAGTATAAAGTGATCTTTCCCAGTTACAGTGTAGTTTTCATCATGCTTAGAGTAATACTGTAAGCCTTTAATAATACCATGGAACCCATACAAAGTACCACTAGTGATGTTTGAAAATGCTCCCAAGAAGCAGAGAAAAGTCATACCATTACAAGGAAAAGTTGAATTGCTTGGTATGTACAGTAGATTGAGGTCTGCAGCTGTGGTTACCCACTATTTCAGAAAGACGATTCATCTTGCAAACAGACAATGTGAATGTATGGTATTGACAATCACAGTACAGTATTGTGAAGGAATTTTCCTTATAATTCTCTTAATAACATTTTCTTTTCTCTAGCTCACTCTATTTTAAGAACACAGTATATAATACAATGAACAAATTATATGTTGATTGATTGTTTCTGTTATTTGTAAGACTTCCAGTTAACAGTAAACTACTAGTATTTAAGTTTTGGGGGATTCAAAAGTTGGATGTGGAAATTTCAACTGTGCAGAGTCAGTACCCCTACCCCTAAGTGTTAAAAGGTCAACTATAATAGATATTAGCAGTGCTTATCAGGAGCAGACCACAAAGATCTCCCTTAGGAATGTAGCCATCCAGCTATGTTACCTGGATATGGCAAGTAGAATAATAACCCCTCAAAGATATTCATGTCCTAAATTCCAGAATTTGAGAATATGTTACTTTACATGGTGAAAGGGATGTTTGCAGATGTGATTAAATTAGGGCTCTTGAGAGACTATTGTGGATTATCTGGGTTAAACCATTGTAATTACAAAGGTCCTGCTAAGAGGAAGGTGAGAGAACCGGAGTCAGGGAAGGAGATATGCTGACAAAAGAGAGGTAGGAGTGATACTGAACCCCAAGTCTAGAAACAAAGGCCACTCATAGGAGCTGGAAAAGGCACAAACACCGAGTCTTTTCCAGATGGAGTATAGCCCTGCCGACCCATTTACACTTCTGATCTCCACAACTACAAGATGATATATCTGTGTCTTTTTAGCCACTAAATTTGTAGTAATGTGCTACAGCAGCAATAAGAAACTAATGTGACAGGCAAATCTGTTAAGAATAATTTTTGACTTCAAATAGCACGACCCTCAATTCAAACTGGCTTAAATAGTAAAATTGCAAGAAAGCACATTGGCTTACACATTAGGAAGTCTGACATGGGACTGAGCGAGTTGCCTCATTGGTTCAATGCTGTCATAAGTGATGCCACTTCTTTCTCTATCTCTGTATTTCTGTTTGATTACCATCATCCTAAAACCAGTTCCCTTATAAATATGGGAAGACTGCCAGTAGCAATTGGAGTTAAATTTGTCCTTGTTCACTTTTAGCAGGAAAGAGCCTGGCTTCTCATAATTATCTACCTTGATAGACTTGAACTAATCAGGGACCATCTCTGGAGCTCCCCTCAAGGGCTACCTGTGGCAGGGCCAATATCTGAACAAAATCAGGGTCTTATTAGGAAAGAGAGACAGGGGATATATGCCAGAAAGGATACTAGCAGTGCCCCGCAAAGCTTGTCACAGAATCCTGTCACCAGTTGAGTTTAAGGATAAAAGAGGTGCAGCAAGTTCCAGCGACACTGTACCCTCAGTCCCAGGTCTAGAAAACATGCTCCAGCTTTTACTTGGCAATGTATCCCCTTGCTCTATAAGGACAGTTGTATAATAGAAGGAGCAGCAGCAGTTAGTAAAACCTCATGACTTGTTCTGCCAGGCTCAGCCTGGCAGTGAGACTGGACTTTTTTCCACCTGGGGGATGGCAATGCGCCCAGCACCTTGGCTCATCATGCCACCGTCTGGCATACCTGCTGCAGGTCGCTGAACTCTGGAGTAGATTGACACTAGATAGACTTTTGTGAATCAGCTTTAGAATGGTGCATTCCTTTTGGAAACTGATAGCTATACATTTTATGGATACAGTACTGCATTCTTCTCTGATGGAAATCTGCTTCTTAATGTATGTTTTAGAAATATCTGGTATGATAGTTCTGAGGAATTTCCTACCCAACTAACTCTGTAGTCAGACAAAGTAATACAGGGAGGAAAAAAAAGAGAAAGAAAGAACATTAATTGGACAGTTATAGAGTATGTATGGTGTTATACACTTCATTTAGATGTTTCATTTAATCTGCAACTTTCTTTTTTTTTGCATTGGAGTCTCAATCTTGTCACCCAGGCTGGAGTGCAGTGGCACATTCGTGGCCACTGCAGCCTCGACCTGCTGTGCTTAGGTGACCCTTCTGCCTCAGCCTTCCAAGTAGTTGGAACTACAGATGCACAACACTAGCCTGGCTGGTTTTTGTGATTTATTATAGAGATGAAGTCTCACCAAGTTGCCCAGGCTGGTCTTGAACCCCCGGGCTCAGGCAATCCTCTCGCCTCGGCCACCCAAAGTGCTGGGATTACAGGCTGAGCCACCGCACCTGGCCAATCTGCAACTTTCTATTATTTTCTCTGATTTTACAAAAGAAGGAATTTGAGAACTAAGTTGCAAAGCCTATACATGTCAAAGCTATTGTTAAACTTAGGGCAGTATGATGCCCAAATCCATGTTCTTTCTTTCATATTCTTAGAGGTCACTCCAAGAGTTGGATATTTGAGTAGAGTTGACCTGTGAAGAATTGCCCCCTTCTAACACTACTTCTGAAATTTAAGATTTATTTCAGGACTGGTCGTAACGTCCTACAGGGAGCCCAGTAAATCTGAGGAGCTTCAAACATTCACTAAATATGCTTGAATTAGAGACAGAGATGAAGAAAGATCCCTCTAGACTAGTTCCAAAAGAAAGCTAGAGTGGATCTAGTGTCCTCATGATCGCCTAAGGTATGGGAAACCTGAGTGCAATCAATCATTGGGATTGATTAGGGTAATTAGGCTTGCCAAGTGGGCATACTCTTCTATGACCACAGCCCTTAGTGTTTACAGAGGGCTAACATCAAAGAAATGAATGACCCTTAAGTATCCTTCTCTTGTGGGGGATTCCTTCAGAAACAACACACAAATTGTCCCAGCCCATATAAGCAGCTCAGGATAGTCCAGAGCTCCAGGAAACAGGTCCAGTATATCATTAGCATAAACAAGCTGGGCTGTAAGTTTCACAAGGGCAGAGACTGCATCTTATAAATACTACATATAGTTCCTAGCATCATGCGTGACCCACAGCAAATCATCATTTTTATATAAAGGAGGAAATTAAAGAATTGACAACTTAGTAAACATACATTTTGTTAACCAAAGAGGAAGGCAAGAGTAAAGCAAGATGGTGAGACAGTAATGAAGGGCACTAAATTTGTGTTACTATTCAACAGAACGTATGGAACATTTTGCCTTAAACAAGGCAGTCAGACCTATAGTAATGGCCTTTGAAATACTGCAAATTCCACTACTGGTGTTCATGGGGTAGAAAGGAAAGGTTTTTTAACCCAATAAGCATCACGTGAATTTTCAGACTTTGCAAAATGTTAGTGTTGGAAAAGCATTTCTAGTCACTTGCAATCTTCAAGAAAATACCTTAAACAATTTTCAGAAACGCTTCTATTGAACTCTACTGAAATTACATTTTATGTAGTCCTGTGTGATTGCTTCTGCTTCATTGTTCAAGAACTGTTAATAATGAGTGAGAGTTTTAATATGCAGAAAACGAGCAACAGAATAGGATGCAGGGTTATTTTATTTTATTTTTTAATAAAAAAAATGAAGACCCTGTTCGAGTCAGTTTTTGGAGATAATTTACTGGCATGGATATTGTTTCATTTATTTCTAATTTAAAGATAAATCAGTGCATAAAGGAGTTAAAACAGAGCATTTCTTCAAAATGAGATGGCCCAGAGGCTTTCAGGATCCACAAAACATTTTTTTTTCATAGTGGTTGCGAATTGAATGTACAGAATAGAAACGGCAAGCACCACAGCAGCAGTGAGTAGAGCACGGACATCACTGTTTGCATCACTATTTCCAGTGTCTGTTTCCCACGACGTGAAGTCAATGATCGCTTCCACTTCTACATTAGCGTAATTGGGTCTTGCTCTCCAGAGGAGAATTTATTAAGGCCATTTCAGTAAATAAGGGGAAAGGAGTTCCGATTTTTCACTGAATCCATTGGGTATGGATAATCACTTCGATCTTCCTCCAGATCCTGAGGGAGTTCTTGGTATTGCTATGTGTATAAAATTCTTTTTCTTCTTTGCAAGGGGAGGGAGAATAACACTTTTTTTCCTCAATAAAATTGGTGTGCATAATGAAAACAATTCTAAGAAGCAGTACTTATCAAAGTATGGATTATCATGTGTTTTAAAGAGCACTCAGAGCATGTTCCAAGGATAGTTCAAAGGAATGTACAAAGTATATGCCTGTCTAAATAGTTTTAAACTCTCAGGTGCTATAAAGAAAATGTAGGCTAAAGCTAAATTTCCTACAGTCTCTGCATCACACCAGATCCTTGGTAAAAATCAAAAGGTGCTTCTCTTTCAATAAAGTTATTCCAAGTACGAAAGAGGAGTGATGCCTTTCCATGTGAGCAAGTTATTTCTGCACAGAGCACAGGATATGAAGAGGCATAATTTCCAAAGATGGTTGCCTCTTTTCTGCCAACATTTTTCAGTTAGAGTAAAATATTTTCAGAATGCCCGAGAGATTTCATTATTTGAATAGGGAGCCGGAACATCACATTTACAGCACAGTTGGAAAACTTTGGAACATAATGTAGAAATCAGAATCATCTACAAAATCATCGATGCGTTCTCCACAACTTCTGATGATGAGCCAGAAAATACTATCTGATTCTATAGATGATGCTGGATCAGGGTCTCCAGGTGAGGGGTACCATCAGTCTCTGTGTCATATCAGGAGACATTGGTGACTAGTTTTTCTGGCCCTGGAGAACCCCAATTCAAAGTAGTAGGCAATTTGTTACTTAATCCAATCCAAACAAAACAAAGCTAAGCAAAATAAAAGCACTCTATATTAGATGTCTGTGCAAATATACCAAAAACTGAAACATCATTTAATTCAGGTGAATCATTTAATTCAACTGTTCCACCTCTATTATCTGGAGTGTTGCCTTAACCCTCTGCTTTGCTTTGAAAATCAGGTCTTGCTTTGCATCCTCAGAGCAATATTAATTCAGAACTGACTTGGATTTGTTCCTTGGGCAAAAGGTTAAGTGATCCATAAATTTATTTCCCTGTAGATTTGAAAAAGAAAAGTAAATATCACAGTGATTTGCTAGCCAAGTTTTGCAGCAACAGAATCATCGAATATCTCTCCAGTAACCAGAGTCAATGCTGCGTGGTGAATAGAAAATAATTAAAATATTTATGGCTCGCCCACATGAATGATGCCAATGACCAGAAAGATCAAATCCTCAAAGAAATCTGATTAATAAGAAATGGCTGTAACCTGCTTCATGTTTGACTAAGAACCAAATTCCATTACAAATGTGCAAAGAAGCATAATTCATCCCTGCAAAATGACTTTTTGTTAACCTAGCCTCACTGTGAAGAAATGCTCAATATCTCTAAACTAAAACATATTTGTTGCAAAACATAAACATATTTGTTGCAAAATAGAATCTGCATTTCTCATGACCGAACTTTGTATTTTGTGGGTCCTTATCCAGGGTCCCAACGTTAGTGGAACACATACCTTTATAACTCATGGTAGGTGGTGCCGTGTGTAGCAGATCTTGTGATTGCAGGTAATAGCCTTTAGACTTAAACCCATTCAGGGAGGAGGGTGTGCTTGAAAAGATAATAGCAGTGGAGAGATTCTCAGAGATGGCATCATCCTCTCCCAGCAACAATAGCTCAGTTATTGAGTACCCATCAAGAGCATGACATTGGTCTATGTTCACTGAAAGCTTCCATATTAAATCCTAACCTCCTTTTCTAAATGAAGAGCATTGCCTTCATGCCCCTTTGTGTCTCCAAATAATTGTTCAGTGTGCAGCCAGAGACTGGGCTTTTTCCTCCGAGAGTTGTGAAAAGATGTACCAGACACACACACACACAAAAAAATCATGGTGTAGAAAGAGACCCATGAGATCGCCTTGTTTGGGCATCTGCCTTTCTCAGCAGGACTATTGCTAACATCTTTCCTAAAGGCACATTGAATGTCACACAACCAAGGGCTTGCCACGCCTGTCCCCATGCCTGTGCCTTATACTCATACTAAAGCTCCCTCCCTTTTTAATTTTTTTTAAGTTTTATTAGCATTAATTTTTATAATCTTTTTATTTTATTTTTAAAATGTGGGGTACTAGGAGGACTAGGTACATACGTGGTCATCATACAAGTAAAGTGTGAATACCCTTATTGATGTTATGTGCCTCCCCTGGCAGTGTTCCACTACTGCCAATCCCTTTCTTATAGTATTATGATAAAGGTTCAGTGTTCACTTATGAGTGAGTACCTGTGGTACTCAGATCTTTGTTTCTGTGATAAATCACTGAGTATTATTAATTACTCAGCGATTAATAGTATTAATTCCATCCAGGTTGCTGCAAAGCTCATAATTTTGCTCCCACCCTACTTTAGTCCCCCTTTCTCACTCTCCTATCTCATGAAATACAACTTAATTCAATCCCAAGATGACTTACTGAACACAACCTACCATGCTTGTCCCTGGGAATAAAGAGGTGAACAAAACAGAGATAGTCCCGCCTTCACTGAACTTATGATCTAGTGAGGAATTAGGGAAGGCATTAGGGAAGATTATCACAAATAATTATTTAAGGATTACATGTTGCAAGGTGCTGGAAAGAGGTTCAGATACTACAAAAGTGTGCGTGTAATAAAGGGTCCAAGAATAGTCTGAGAGGCATCCTAAAAGAGAGACATTTAGACAAGAATTTGAAGGAAACTCATTTAATGAGGAAAAGAAGGTGCTTGGAGGAAACACCATCCTGCCCAGAGAGAATCTAACTTGCCAAGGCTGGGAGCTGGGAGTGGGTGGGGGCAAGTGTTGTGAAAAAAATAAATGGAAGGGAGATTACATAAGCCACAGGCAAGTGGGAAGTCATCAAAAGACAGCAGCAATATGATCAGATTTACATTTCTTAAAACTCACTCTGGCTATTGTGTAGACAGTTGTTTGGAAAGAGATAAGAGAAGGTTCTGGACCAGAGCAGAGACCACTGCCACAAATTATGCACATGGCAAACCCTCTGTAAATATCTGTTGATAAAACAACTTTGCCCTTCAGCCTGTTATCACTGAGATATTACTTCTCTCCTCCAGGTGATTAATACACATTTAAGACACTAGACTCAGAACTCCTAAGATAACATCATTACTTTGAATATGAGCTACTAATCTGTCCAAGACCATCTCAGAGCATTTAAATTTAAAATCAAATCTCTGTTTCTTAATGATATAACAATTACAAGTATATTAAAATAAAATATTTTGTTTTTTCTTGATCTTCACCACAGAAGATATTTGAGTTGTCTGAACGGATTTGCTGTTTACAAAAGCATGGTCCAATTACCACCTGGACCCTTATTTGCGATAATGCCTTTTTTCCAGTAACTTTAATTTTATATATGAAATTCCTTTTCTACCTAAATAACATCAGAACTTGTTCGCACTCATTTTTTTCTAGAGATGATTCTGTGACACACCAGGTTATGAAAGTTAAATAAAACAATTACTGTACTACAGATGTACTACCAACTCTCTGTCTCCAGTGTGAGTGATCTTGTACTTGGACAGTGTGATCTTGTGCTTGTGCTGGGTTTCAGAGTGGTGTCATATTTCATACACAGGAGGAAGGTTTGACCACTTTTCCTCTCCACAACCAATATCTCTAGTTCCCCCCCTCTCTATCTCACTTAGAGAATACAAGAATGTCTTAAGTTCTTGGATGTCCTTGATAATCACTCAACATCCCTCTCCAAGCAAAAGGTATATACTTACATGCCGGTGGTAGAATATGTTTTCCAGGAAGGAAAATTTTTTCATTTCCCCAATTTCAGCAATAGGTCATCAAACATGCCATCTGCTGATGTGTTTTTTAAAACATATGGCTTCTTCTTCAAGCAGCAGTATAGAAGACTAGCTAAAAGAAATCATTTTTAGGAGAGAGTAACTAAAGCTCATACAGTTGAATCATTCTTCTCTGTATTCTTAATTGTAGCCCTAGGTCAAGTTGGAATTCCTAAAGTCCTTATTTTTGGAACACATTAGATTTGTCCCTTGCATATTTAGCTGTCCCTGGGTTCCATTTTAATGTTATGCTTTTAACTTAGACTTCCAAAGACAACCACAAAAAAATCCATGACTGTTTGACTCTCAAATAGTATTACAAATGTTCTCCATCTTCTGTCCTAACACTAATAATCTGAGATATGGAGTGTTTGTGATGGGCCAGGCACTGCTTTCTCATTGCTCCAGACAGACAGCGTAGTCACTACGTCAAAGCATGGGAGAGCCAGGTCACCTGGGTTCAGATTCTGGCTCTATCACTCACTGGTCATATGCTTTGGGGAGAGTTATTTAACTTCTCAAGTGCCGCAGTCCTAAAAAGGGACAGAAGATAACAGTTCTCAACTCTGGCGTTAGTGTAAGGATGAAATGCCTTGATATATGCAAAGTCTTTAGATCAGTTCCCAGCACATTACATTAGTCAATATTACATAAATCTTACATATCATGATCTCATTTAAATCACACAAAATCTTCATCTGGTATACAAATAAACTGAGGCACAAAGAGCTTAAGTAACTACCAGCAAAGTATTCTGACTCTAGAGTCTACAATCTTAACTATTTGTTCTTTGTATAATGATTCATGAGAGAATATTTTTATCTTTAGAATTATATCTCTTTCTTATTAAAACTATAAACTAATTTTTGACTTGGCTGCCAGCAAGCACAGATCTAAATTTGAAGTTCACTAATAAAGTCATTGTGTTAAATTTGCTGGTTTCCATTTGCATGCGTGTGTTCCATTTTTTCATGATGCTGATTTTCTATTAATATTTTAATTGGCCTCTCACTTGTTATGTGCCTTTTGTAATAACCATCTCAAATAATAGCTTCAAAAGAGGAAAATGTAGGAAAATTTTTTTAAGAAATAGTTCCCTCTGTACAGTCTTGGACTTCCAAAGACAACCACAAAAAATCCATGACTGTTTGACTCTCAAATAGTATTACAAATGTTCTCCATCATGGATGGAGAAATATGGATGGCCAAGCTTTGTGCCTCATCCCTGTAATCTTAGCACTTTGGGAGGCCAAGCGAGAGGATTGCTTGAGTCCAGGAGTTTGAGACCAACCTAGGCAACATAGCAAGACCTCGTCCCTACCAAAAATTTTAAAAACCAGCTAGGTGTGGTGGCATCTGCCTGTAGTCCCAGCTACTTAGAAATTGAAGTGGAAGGATTGCCTGAGCCTAGGTCGAGGCTGCAGTGAGCCGTGATAATGCCACTGCACTCCAGTCTGGGTAACAAAGACTCCAACTAAAAAAAGAAAATTAAAATAATAAGATGAAATAAAATAAACAAAAATGTGTATACACATTTGTATACACACATATATACACATATGTATACACATTTGTATATACACATGTATACATACGTGTGCATGTGTGTGCATGCGCGCGCACAGACACACACACACAGACACACACACACACACACGGAAAAAGTTTATCCAATAGAAAAATATTCTTCTAGCAGGGACCATTGAGGAATGAAAATAAGAACACTGTATAAGAGCATAAAACAGGGAGTACTACTTGCCTTTTGACAGCTGTATAACTTTCCATCCTAGCTCCTACCAGTCATATACAGATGCCCTGCACTCCAAACTCAATTAAGTTAACTTTTCCAAACAAGTTAAACTCCTCGACACATCCACATCTTTGTGCTCAGAATGTTTTTACCACTTCCCCCTGTTCATTCTTTTTCCCTTCAACTTCCTTTTATCTTTTAAGATTTAGCTCAGAGGTCATATCCTTTGTGAAGCAATCATTGCCCGACACCCTTAGGCATTTAATATCGTTCCTTCCTTTGTGCTCTTATGATTCCATATATATAATACTCTTAAGGCATTTCTTTGATTTACTTGTTTATTCTTTTAACGAATATTCACTGAGTTGCTGCTATCTGACGCTCTGCCTTAAACTAGAATTGTCATGTACATGTTGTTTTCACTTTTAAAAATAGGGTCATGTTTTATTCACCAGGAACCTGAAACAAAGCAGAGTCTCAGTATATGCCTGTTGAAGCAAAGAACTGACCAAGCAAGATAATTTTATGACTCATAGTAGCACTCTCATTTTCAACCAAAGGTAAAACAATTTCAGATGCTCCTTTACTTTCCATCAGACTCTGCATACCCTTTGGTGGTTTAAAAAAAACCAAGTTCATCCTTAGAAAAATTCAAAAATACGGTTGTACCATAATTTTTTAAACTTCTTTCCAAGTGATGAAAAGAAGACATATTGTTGCTACATTTTAATATCTTAAAATGATACAATCATCCTTATACATATTTCTCTATATATTTGATGTCTTTTTTCTGTTGGAGAGATTCACACTTTTGGAGGATGCTAGAACAAAAGGAATGCACATATTCTAGAACTACTAGCTGGGAAAGATGTACAAATTCAGGGATAGATCCAGGTTTGGTAGAGCCTGGCACATAGAAGGGGCCCTCTTTAAGAGGGGGTGGGGAAACAAAGCTTACTAATAGAAAATTGCTAGGTTCCTCTCTCCCCAAAGCCTTGGAAAGGCTCATATAAGTGAGGGTCCTAAAGTTCATGATTCATTAATTTCATCGTAAGCCTGTCTGTGTCCATGATCAATTGTTGAAGGGAAAAGGACAAATTAAAGATATATATGATTTTCACATTCTTCTAAAAAAAGTACAGCCACTGTATGTTATGTATAGACTTTTTATGAGAAAATTGAAACTAAAGAACAATGATAAAAGCAAAATTGTAAAAATTAGTGTCTTCAAGAGGGAGTTAAGCTAGAGGGTAAGGCAAGGAGTGTGTGTGTGATCACTATTTTTATTTTAATCACCTTTGTTTATTTTCATTATGACAGTGATCATGTACTACCTTTTAATTTCAAAATCTGAAATAAGCTTTACTGAGTGGTGGGAGATAAAAGCGTGTGTATGTGATGGAAATTCAAAAAGGAATTTTTTGGATAAGTCTTTGGGACAAGTCTATATCTTCCCAAGATGACTATATGAATATCCCACATATATTGCTTTCGGAAGTCCTGCTATATTTGGTACAAAATTAGCCACTTTCTTTTCTGAGAACATCACCTATATCAACAGACTGCTCCCCAGGCCTCTCATAAACACATGCCACAAGAGAACCAGATAAGAAGAGAGAGCATAAAAGCCCAGTGACCCACCAACGGGGTGCCAGGTAAACCATCTGTGGTAAATAAAAGACTGCCCAGTCTATCACCCTGAAATTTCTTAAATCAATCACGTTTGGAAATCAAGAGAAACATTTCTCTTTAGATAAGACAAACTTAAGATGAATACAGAGGCATATATAACCCACAAGAGTAAAATATAATCAAGACAAGTCAAACCAAAAATATTTCTCTAGATATCCATGCAGGTACCACTTGACTATGGCAGAGAAAAATCCAATGTATATTTCAAAACAGCTTATCATAAAAAGAAATTAAAGCAAATTCACACCAGAAAAAAAAATGTTTAAAAAAATGTTTTTCAAAATAACTAGTTCCACCAACATTTGTGCAATCTAACTTGCACAATAGATTTATGCCAACGGCATTCTCCAGCAGGAGACTTTATGATTCCAAAAGGCAGAATTTCATAACAGTAAGGCTAATGGTTACCGTGTGTATGATGGTAGTCCCAGCCTCAGCTCCAAGCAAAAAAGATCCAGATGTCTTTCTCTGAGGTGCTCTGACAGGCTGATATTAAAGAGCAGCATGTGTCAGGAGATGCTGGAAAACCAACTGGCCTCTCTGACAGGTTTTACAGCAGAATGTTTGTACTGTCAGGGCAGTGGGTATGACGAACCTGAGAGATGACAGTAATAGGAGTGTTTAGGTAAGAGAACAAGCTTAATAGAGATGCCGCTGTTGACAATAACATGCTGATGTTAAAAGGAGAGTCTTGCTTTCATTTTTCACTGGAAATCTCAAAGCCAATTTTTTGAATCTGTTTTTTCTAAATCTTACAAAAATACCTTTTAGATGTTTGCAGGGGCAGTGACCACTGTCAGTTGTATTGTCTCGTCCCTTTTTCAAGACACCCCAGACCACCATATCACTGATATACTTTAGTCAGGGCATTCGTTTGGACTGAAGCAGGACTTACGTAAAATTTTGAAGTGACTGCGAAATACGACCTATTTTTTTCCGGAGTGCACTTTAAATTAACCTTAGAGCCCAAGCTCAGAATGATTACTACTCAACATTTTTATGAAGCTCAACATTATGTGCAGGGCACCTTATAATTATTTTAAACTGAGTATCCAACTATTATATACCACAAATAAAATGTATGAAGCAATACAATCTTTCCAAAAGTACTTGTAAAATTTATATTTTTTACATTTCTATAGATATTCAAGTTAATTGCAGTGTCTATATTATGCCTCCAGCAATGGCCTACTTCTTAGGTATTTGAACTCCGGAAATATTTTACTCTAGCTCTGTATTCATGCTCAGTGGTAGAGAATTTAGGAGGCTGAACTGCCAGTTGTGAATTGATGCTAAATGAATGGGTATGCTTTAAAAAAAAAAAAAAGTCCTTTTCACTCACGGACTTTAATACTCATCTAATTATAATGATTTCAAATTCTCTCAAGGCTAAAATTAAACTTGGCTTCCCGGATAGCCAAACAAATGGTTATTCTTCTACACCACCCAGCTTTTATTTTATCTCAGGCTCACTTTGAACATAAATTGGTTAAAAACAGTCATATTCTGAATGCCGAATTAAAAATCACTAAAACTATGTAAACTGAAGGGTTAGTTAAAATTCAATATCATCCAATTGGAACAAGAGTAAAGCATTGTCATCTCCTTTCCCAATGGAATCAGAGAGGCAGCTGGTGGTCAGAAAACACAGCATTGGTTCTAGAGGAGAGCAGGCATCATGGGACTGAAGTTTAACTGAATGGAACATGTGGAACCAAGGGAACATTACCTGAGAGCCAGATCAAAGTCAAAAAGATGGTCCAAAATTGAGCTGCCAATTTTTGAAGGCCTGGCAAAAGGAACAATCCCATGTATGAAACTGATGGGCAGAAGCAAGAGTTTTTCTCGAGACAGAAGTCTTCAAGCAACTGCAGAGTAAAGTCCAGAGATATTCCTGAGGTAGTTATTAGTCAGCTGGGAAGGGCAATTGGATTAATCAGTGACTTTAGAAGTGATGGTTCTTGGGAAGTCTTAAGGGTTTCAAAGAACACTTTTATTACACTGGAGATCAGAAAACCATGACCTGAGCTTAGACAGGTTATATACATATGGCTTTGTCCAGAGACTTTCCTTAAGCTTTGTGGCTTTAATTCTCTCTTCCACAAAAGTGAGACAATCATTAGGATGATTTTGAGAAGTAAATTGGTTAATACATGTAAAATATTTATGGAAAGTGAAGGTCAAGGAAGAAAATAATATTTGGGGGCTCCATCTTTTTTGTCTGAAGTTAGTACTTCTTATGACCTTGTGAAATAATTTTTAAAGAAATTCTTAAAACTTAGAGTGTCTAATTTATTGAGTAGACTACAAATGGGAACATTTGTACTAGTTTTTACCCACCAAAATGAAAATATCACATTGAAGAATGTGTTAACTATAGTAGATTAAATGCAATAGCCCTAAAAGCAATAAAGAAGGAAATGGGTATACACAAGGACAAGGAGAATGGAGAGGATACCACAGTGGGATGGAAATATCAGTGGAAAACAGATCTTGGAGTAGTAACTGATTTAGCCTAGTGGAGGAAGCAGGGACCTAAATGTCTGAAGGGGAAAACCTTAACATGAATGAGCTAATTTCTTTTTTTTTAATTTTTAATTTTGAAGATATGGGGTACACTTCAGGATTAGGTATACAAATGTTCCTTATACAGGTACCCTTGTTGATGAAGTGTGCCTCCCCTTCCCCTGGCAGTTTCCCACTACTGCCAATCCCTCTCTTAGTATTATGATAATTGTTCAAGGTCCACTTATGAGTGAGAACATGTGGTACTCAGTTCTTTGTTTCTGGGATGGATCACTCAGTATTATAGACTCTAAGTCTGTTCAAGTTGCTGCAAAGTTCATAATTTTGTCCTTCTTTATGGCTGTGTACTATTCCATTGTGTGTGTGTACCACATTTTTTTTTATCCAGTCCTCTTTTGACGGGCAGCAAAAACAGTTGGTTCCATGCTTTTGCTATTTTAAATAATGCTGCAATAACATAGTTCCCAGCAATTCTGGAATTGATATTATCAGCTAAAACAAACAAATAAATAAGGATGAAGTGTGGATCTGACATATTGCAGAAAGAGCATTTCAGACTCCTAGATCTTCCCTCCAAACCTGCTAAACCATGCAGCCAGATCCTGGGAACCACAATTCTCAAGGGAAAGGGGGTTTGTTCTCCAGAGAAAATGAATCAAAAGGGGTTCTGGACTTAGGAAAATAGGCATACCTATGAACACAGTACAGGGATATTGAGTGAGAGGACTGTCTCCACATTTCTTGTCATTGGGTTTCTGGAGAACAGATCATCAGTCAGGAAACCCCCAGATTCATTGCTGGAGAAATTGAATAGGACCCAGAGAAAATGCCAACAGAGACCAACATTTGATGGTCACACAGTTAAAAGGTCAGCTTGTCTCCCAGTCTGAGAATTATATCACTTTATATAGTCTTCCTTGGGAACCTCCAGAGTATATGCTTTTCCTGTATAATCAAGCCCTTCATCTGAGGGTACAGTCTTTAAGACTCAAGAATCCAAAAAATAAACTTGATTAATTTGGCCTGGAGAAAAATAGAATTGAAAGAAATTTTATAGGAGTAATTAGTGATAAATATACAGAAAACCAACCCAGAAAGAAAAAAAGTATCTGGAAAGTAAGTTTGTATGAGAAGGGATATACATCAGAGAACTTTGGCACAGCGGTGAACCATGTGTGCATAATCATGATAATGTAACTGCTTAATTCATTAATGCTGAACCTAGAATTGTGTTCTAAATTTGTGGGGAGGATGAAGAGATGTTAACTGGGTGTTGTTATATAAAAGTTTAATATTCTCCCTTAATAAGAAGTTCATGGCAAATATTTGACATTGATATATTAAGAAATAGCAGTGGAAAATATTGTTGCCCAATATGGAAACAAATACCAAAAGAAGCAGCTAAAGGGATTTAAAAAGTAGGTATTTCTGAGAATGGACCTTTGCGGTGAAGAAAGGTTTAGGGAAGAAATTATTTTTTACTATAGTCCTATGGGACTTGATTTCTTAAGCCATGTCATATACTTCCTCAGCAAAAATTAAAATCAATTTAAACTGTAAATATCTTGTATGGAAACATTTAATCTTTCTTCTCAAAATTACATTAAACATATTTTCATGGGTTTCAGCTTGTGGGCACCTTATGTCTATTTTGGTTGACTGTAGCAATACAGTTTTTCTATAGTTATGCCTTACTCTTTGACTGTCAGTCCCTGAAGGACATGTGTAAGATTTGCTTTTGTCTTGCCATGTCCTGTCTATCACTAGCTGGAGACATTCACTTCAACAATATCTCGAATTGGACTTTAAAAACTTGTTTTTCTCTTAAACTATTTAATTGAATAATAAACATAAAAGACAAGATATTGATTGGATTAAGAATGTGATAGGTGAAAATTAGCATTTTCAAGTGTAAGAAAAAAATACAATATTCTTATAAATATCTTTACCTAAATAACAAAATAATTATCTAGTGAAATAAGTTGACATACACATCAATCAAGATCATTTAAGTCAAAATTTACATGTGTAACATGTGCTGGATTAAACATAATCTTATATATCTTTTGAGGTACATTTGCATTTTATTGGAACTAAGAATCTTAGGTCCCTAATGCTTTTATAACACTCATAATGTGAAGCTAAAAAACAAAAACAACAGCAAGAGAAAAAAGCAGAAAAATGTTATACTTTGCAGGAATATTTAAAATGCAAATATCTTGTATGGGAACAGACATTTAATCTCTCTTCTTGAAATTATCGAGGAAATATTGAAGATATTGATTAACTTCTAGAAAAAGAAGGACAAAGAAGCGTATCAAAGCTTTAGATTGCTCTAAAATGGATTTTCAAGGGCTAAAATTATGCTATTTTGAAAGGACTCCTAATTTAGAAAGCTCAAATAATGTCTATTTTTTTTTCATGGAATCTTTCTCCAGTCATAGGAAATGTACCACCAGAACTATGTAATCAATGTGAAACAGATGGTGGAGCTATTATCTGGTATTTGGGCCCTACCATTGGCCAGTTCATAGTATATGGGCCAAGACACTCATTTGATGTTTTCAAGCTGCTTTCTGGTTATGATGGATAGTGCTCTTTAATGAAAATCTTAATATTAATTTAGCTTCCATTCTACAGTCCTTATCTAAAGAAGCATCTCTCTTTGTGTCTCATTGTCTCTTGGTCTCTCTCGTCTCTCTCTCTCTCTCTCTCCTTTTTAAGTTCAGTTGGAGCTGTACAGTGTGATTTTAAGAATCTAATAGCTTGAGCTGTGATTTATTTTTTAATATAAGCATGGCTTGTTACTATCAATCTTTTTAAGAACTGACTACTTTTTATAACAGTGTGTATACCTCTGAGTATCTTCTTTCCTTAAAATTATGTAGCATGGTTCACAATTTAGAGAAGACACTATGTGAATGTGTATTCAGAATTATGTACAAGAGTCAAAAATCTTTAAACAATATTTAAAGCACCTACTTTTAGCACTTAGGATAATGTCATCCTAAGTGATATGTATTTATGTTTAATCATAACTGAAAATGTGCTATTAATCTCATATTGGTTTTAAGCTTTTATTTTTGACTTTAAAGACTTTATCTATTTAGAGTAGCTTTAGTTTCACAGCAAAATTGAGTGGCACGTACTGATATTTCCCATTTACTCCCTGTCCCCACCTATGCACAGCTACCCCTGTTATTAACATCCCCCATCAGAGTAGTACATTTGTTACAACTGATTAACCTACGATGACACATCATTGTCACCCAAAGTTCATAGTTTACATCAGGGTTCGCTCTTGGTGTTGTACTTTTTATGGGTTTGAACATAATGACATCTCTCCATCTGTACTGTAAAGCAGTATAGAGTACTTTAACTGCCCACCCTAAAAATCCTCTGTGCTCTACTGATTCATTCCTCCTTCCTTCCGTCCTTGCAACCACCAGGGCACCTGATCTCAAACCAGACAAAGCAGGGACCAAACAGAGGCCAAAACTTTGACCACTTATCTACCTAATCCTGAATTGTGCCCCACATCTTTAAAATAAAATAAAGTAAAAGTAAAAATTTTAACAAAATCGCATAGTTAAAATCATAGCGTATGTAGCCTTTTCAGATTGGCTTTTTTCATTTAGCATTATGCATTTAATGTTCCTCCATGCCTTTTCATGGTTTGACTGCTCAGTTATTTTTAGTGCTGAAGAATATTTTATTGTCCAAATGTGTCACAGCTTACCCATTCACTTGCTAAAAGACATCTTGGTTGCTTCCGTATTTGGGCAGTTATGAATGAGGCTTTCATAAACATTCTTGTACAGGTTCTTATGTGGACATAAATGTTTAATGCCTTTGGGTAAATACAAAGGAGCACAATAGCTGGATCTTTGGTAAAAATATGTTTACTTTTTTAAAAACTGCCAACCCACCTTCTAAAGTGGATGCACCATTCTTTGTTCTCATCAGCAGTGAATGGAAGGTTTTGCCATTCCACAGCCTCACCAGCCTTTGGTGTTATCGGTGTTCTAGTGTGCAGTGGTTATCTGATTTTTAAAATTTGCATTTCCTTGATGGCACATGGTGTTGAGCACCTGTTCATATGCTTATTCACCAACCATATATCCTTTTTTGGCGAGGTGTTTAAGTCATTGTCCTATTTTTCAACCAGGTTTTTTTTTAAATTCTTGAGTTTCAAGAGTTCTTTGTATATTTTGGATAATAGTCCCTTATCAGATAAGTCCTTTGAAAACCTGCCAGGCTATGACTTGTCTTTTTATTCACTTTTTGTTTTAATGAAGTCCTCCAGTTTGTTTTTCTAACACATTATCATATTTAATATCTTCGTTTATCACTCTGACTCTGTAGGTGTTGACAGGAGTACATAGATGCATTGTATATATACTTAGTTTTAGAACAGTTCGTCCTTCTCTGGTAATAAACACTTTTAGTTCTAAATAAAGAAATGACTACACTGTAATAATCCTTATCTTATTATGTAATTACTATTTTAAAATGTATAATTTTTTTTCTAAACATACATTAAAAATGGAAAAATAGTATAATAAACCCATTTACCCATCACTCAACTTCAATAACTATTAATATTTTGTCAATATTTTTCATTGATTCTCTCTTCTTACATTTTCATGTGTTTTATTCTTAAGATTTTGAAAAGTTTTCAAAGAACAATATGTTTTTAAGTTTAAATATTGACCTGCCGGGCTCGGTGGCTCGGCCTGTAATCCCACGCTTTGGGAGGCCAAGGTGAGTGAATTGTCTTAGCCCGCGGGTTCGAGACCCGCCTGGGCAACTTGGCGAGACCTCATCTCATTATATAATAAATCAAAAAATGAGCCGGGTGTGGTAGCGCGCGCCTGTAGTTCCAGCTACTTGGAAGGCTGAGGCGGAAGGATCGCCGCAGCCCAGCAGGTCGAGGCTGCGGTGGCCGGGAGTGGCCACTGCACTCCAGTCTGGGCGACAGAGTGAGACTCCAACTCAAAATAAATAAATAAATATTGACCACAGAAAAATAATATAAGTTCCCAAGATGATGACTCCACGATATAATTTTTATCTATTTGAATGTATGTATTTTATAGTTTTTCTTTGGAAAGTTTTCTTTACTTTAGAAATAACTGATGTAAATGTTTTAGCCTTCAGAACCCTTTGTAGAATCACATGAAGGTCTTTTAAATATTTGCAAAATTGTAATTGAAACTTAAAATATATCAGCCTCATAGAATAGACCTTTAAAAAGCAGTCTTCTTCTTTTTTTACAAAGAAAAATTTATTTTAAAGATGTGGGGTACAATTCAGGGTTAGGTGCATAAGTGATCATACAGGTGAAGTTTGAACCTCCTATTGGCCCTCACTTCACCTGGTTTGGGATTAGGTATCCTTATTAACGTTCTTTCCCTCCTCACCTTCACCCTCAGCAGTGATCTGCTACTGCCAGTCTCTTTCATGTAGTATTATGATAAATGTTCAGGGTCCACATATGAATGAGAACATGTGGTACTCAGTTCTTTGTTTCTGTGATAGATCACTGAGTATGATAGATAAAATCCATCCAAGTTACTGCGAAGTCCATCATTCTGTCCTTCTTTATGGCTGCATAATATTCTATCACATGCACTATTTTTTTTTTTTTTATCCAGTCCACTTTCGATGGGCAGCACAGTTGGTTCCATGTTTTTGCTGTTGCGAATAGTGCTGCAATAAACATGCGTGTGCAGGTATCTTTTTTGCAGAACGATTTGAGTTCCTCCAGGTATATTTCCAGAAGAGGGATTGCTGGGTCATATGGAAGGTTGCTTTTAGGACTCTCCACACTGTTTTCCACAGAAGTTGTACTAGTTTACACTCCTACCAAAAGTGTAGAAGTGTTCCCTTTTCTCTACATCCTGTCCAGCACCTATTGTTTTTTGAGTTATTGATGATGGCCATCCTGACTGGAGTTAGGTGGTCTCTCAATGTGGCAGTCTTCTTAATTTTTTTTTTCTAAAAATACTGAGATTATTAGGAAAGCCTTATACAATATGTATGTGTGTGTGTGTGTGTGTGTGTGTGTGTTTCAGAGATTATAACAATCTTATTCTGTTTAATTTAATACAGGAAATTCAATGTAACTTGCCGGGATGGCATTTCTTTTGGGGAAAATACTCTAGCATATGAATGCCACTCAGATATTCATAATCATAGTATCTAGTTAATACAAAAGAGTCTTGCATTTATATGAAATTTTCCATTTTCTAAAGTGAATTGCTTGTTAGATAGGTATTCAAACTCTTTCTGTTTCTTTGCAACTATAATCCCCTTCATACCCACCTTCCCTGCAGTTTATCCATGGGATATTTTGCATTTTGTAGCCCCACTGTAAATCAAGGCACCTTAAAATAATTGTGATAATTTTAAATGTGCTGATTTCTTGATAAAACCAAATACAGTTTATTTGTGTAAGAGTCTTTTAGGAGACAAAAGGATAGGATAAGATGGATTGCCAAACAGAAAGACAATAGAAGGCAAACCATTGTTTTCATGGCCCAGAATGTGGCTTGTTTTTTGTTTGTTTTCTTCTCTAGTAAAAATTGGCTCTGAATTGCACTTCTGGAATGACTCTCAGAAATAGATTCTTTTTTTAATGCTAAGTGTCTGTTCCTCCTAATATAACAGCATCTTGATCTTCATTTGGGTAATATTTCTTATGTACTTTTAATCATTGTGCGGGGCAGTCAATTTTGGCCTGGTCAATTATGCTCTTCTACCTGCCAGCCACAGTAATTGATTGAGAAATAAGCACATGATTCAAGCTAGCCGATGAGTGACAATTTTTACCCAATGTGAAACTGCTAGGCAATGGAGATACTCTTTTCATGGACCTTGAATTTGAGAGGCTATAAGCCTGACTCTAGACCACCAAGTAGAGAGAGTCTACCTGTATGTGAATTCACACTTTAGAAAGCATTACTGAGATCATGAGAGAGGTCATGCTAATAACAACATTCCAACCTCTTGGTCCAGCCATTTTGGAGTCAGTCTACTTATATTTATTTCTGTGTTATAAATATATTTTTAAAACTATGTTTTCCTTTGCCACACTGAGTTAACTCTCCTTCACTTGCAACTAAAAATACCCTGACTAATACTCCTTCTATTTAGATAATTCGAACTCCATATTTTCTAATAATTGCAATGCCAACTTTGCCATTTTTATGCCTCCTGTATATAGCCAAATCATGTGTGCTTCATTACTTTAACCCCAAGTATTCACCAGCACCCTTAATCTCAAACTGTCTCCTAGCTTTTAACAAAAGCCTATTTGATCCAAATGGAATGCCAAATGAAGAGAGTAAAAGGATGAACGTATGATACAGAGAGGCTGAATAAAGATGAAACTAATCACATGTTGCTTGAAATTTTCTAGGCAGTACTAAGTCATCAGAAAACGATATATAGAACGTTAGTTGAAATTTCCATAAAGATGCCTCACAGAATTATGAGTTAATATTTATTTAGCACTTCATGTAGCAGCCAAATTAGCTTAACTTTCTGGCATCACTATTTTTGTTTCCCCTCAGGCTGTGTGGTTGACATCCTTGTTCTAACCCTAACTCTGTTATCTTGACAAAGCTGCTTTCTTTCTCTGTGATTCAATATCTTCCTCTGTAAGATGAAAATAATAATGTTTTCTTTGCTTGTGATTGTAAGAATCACATAATACAACTGATGTAAAATATTCTGAGAAAGTAAATAATACATAGAAGCCAGTGGTTTTATTTTTTATCATCAATCATTTCAGACATATTCGTTAGGTGTTAGGTTTGTGAGTCTTAGGTAAAGAATTGTGAAAAATTTAAATTTAGTGCTAATCTCTCTATGGTTTCAGAGACTTTTATAATTTTTAAAAATCAGCAGATTACACTATATTTAAACTAATTAATTTAGCCACTCCAAATTCAGACAAGACTTTCACATTGATAATCCAGCAGTTATTTTTCTCTTGAGAGAAGAGTATCTATCTTGGCTATAATTATTTTATCACATATTTGCATCTTTTTTTTTTACTATAACTGTTAATTTGGGTAGTGATGCTAATTTATCACTTAGCCATTTTCACTCAACAGATGATATTACCCTGGAAAAGGAAAGAATGAAATTCTAAAAGTAAGAAAGTAATTATTAATAATTCACCACCTCAACATTAACTAATAGAAGCTGACAGTATTTTTCCCCCACAGACAAACCTCCATATTCAGCAAATGGGATTCCTTTGGGGGTTTTTGTTTGTCTTTATTTTAAAGATGGGGGTCCAAGTCAGGATTGGGTCCATGAGTATTCTAGGTACAGGTGAAACTTGGGCCTCCCATTAGACCCTTACTTAAGGAAATTGGTTTACAGCGAAGCGAAGTTAGTTCTGATACCAAAGTACCTTAAGAAAAAGCTCCCAGAACATTAGAACTCTAACTTTTAGCCACATAAAACGTAGTTAATGTTATGGTTTAAGTAGTAAAAATCAAGAAATAGTCAGGAGGGTTTTACTACTTCATACAGAAATTTAAATGGTTTAATTTTTAATTAAATTTTTTATATAAAATATAAACCTTTTGTTTATTTTCCCTACTCCTGGATAATGAGGAAGAATTTATCACAGTCTGTGATTTTCTATGAACTATTCTTTGCAATGACTTATCCTCAGAACTGAACTGAAACTTGAGTTTCCTCTGACATCAGCAAAAGCTTTTTGAAATGTTTGCAAAGCTCCAGATGTATGTGGTTCCTGAATAAATATTTTTCCAACACTGATCAGCTGCATAGGTGAAGACCAAGTTAGGAAACAGGTCTACAAGGATTTCTTAATGAAAGCAGGTGGCTGTTGATAGTCTAAATAGATTCAATAATTAGTTAAAACATTTTTAGGACTTTAGGTGTCTTTCACAAGGGATTTCTGTAATAGTGAGAAGACAGCTCATGTAGGAAAGCACCTGTTCAAGAAGACATTTACTCATGCTCTTCTAACAGGGAAAAATACTTTTAAAATTACACATAAGGCCAAAATTTCTGTTCCTCGCAAGAAAGACATATTTTTGGATGTATTCACCTGCCATCATTTAGGGATTTCTAGAGTATCAAAAAACTGCCCTTCTAAGAAAGACATACATTTCATGTTTAAGACCAAAAAAGGATAGCATGGATCCCACATATCCACAGGGTTCACAAATGAAGATTCAATCAACCACAGGTTGAAAATAGTCAAAAAATAAGGCATAACAGTGCAACAAAAAACTCAAATGAAAAAATATAGTTTAACAACTATTTACTTAGCATTTACATTGTATTTGGCATCACAAGTAATCTAGAGATTATTTAAAAGTACTGGAGTGTGTGCATACTCATATGCAAATATTTTACCATTTTATGTAAGGGGCCCAAGGATCCGCAGATTTGGATATTCGTGGGTTGGAAGGCACCTGAAACGAATCTTCCCGCAGATACAGAAGGATGACTTACACTTGTTTAAAACTATTTATGGCAAACTTATAAAACATGCCCCGTGGAGCAAAATTCACTCACTTAATAAGCAACATTCCATACTAAGTTTATATAATAGTAGATTTTATTCTCAACCTCTTAGTTTGTTGTATCTATTCAACACTGCATATTCTAAGCAAAGAAAACATATCTGCTTGACAAGAGTTTGAGTAAAATACTGAAGCTTTTTCTGCTCTCCCCATTATCATTTTTGTGACACAGCTTTCTACCAAGAGATATGCAAAGCGCATTTAGTTTATAGTCTATATTTATACTTTGACACCAACTTATTATCGCTCAAGCAGTATTACCTACAAAAGAAAAGTTAGAACACTGTAGCAAGAATATACCTACTAAAAAGAAACTGGAAAATCTCATAAATTGTTACTAGCACTTAGGCAAGTTAAAATCCTAAGTAAGATATTTTTTTCCTGAAATATATTGTATTGATCAGCAGTAGGGTGCAAAACAAACTAAATCACATTTCACATCTCTTTCAATGGCGTTTTTGAAATTTTGAATAATGACCCAGGTTGAGCCATTAATGCAAATCCTCAAAACTTAAGTAGTTTCTTGATACTTTCATTTTGAGGCATCTTTTAAAGAAACAACAGATGCCTCTCCACATGCATTCAAAAAAATCAATAAGATTAATCAATAACACTCTCCACAGGTAATAAATGCTCAGAAGCATTTCTGCCTATCTATATTGATCGAGGGAATTGCTTCAAATCGGTTCTGATGTGTATAAAAATCATTTCCTTATCGATCAAAGCTTCTTTTGCCCTCTCTGATATGTTATTTCATATATGGCACCCAATTGTTTTAGTCTCCATTCTTGTATATTTGTGATAAACAAATTTCTTATTATCTGTGTATGAGACTTATTTGAATGAAATACAAAATGGATGTTTTCGTTTCTTCAGGGAAGCATATTGCTCAAAATTTAATCAAAGCATGAATAATCATGAGAAATTACTTAAGTTATTTTAATGAGAAATGTAATGATGTATTTCACTCACATTTTTATCATTTATAATAAACTTAAAAGTTTTGAGTTTGCTTCTGTTTCTTATAACAGGACTCCGTTCATGCAGACACATGTATCTAATCCAGAATGATGCTATTACCGATTATATAAATAATAGAAAAGTGCAGTTTAGTCAACTGCTGACATAATAGTTTTGGTATAAAATTATATTCTTGAAACAGGTTCAAACAGAAATCTTTTTGCTAGTGTGTGTGTTCAGTGTATAGACATAGGGTAATAAAAAAAGTATATATGCTAAATTTTCTAAACAAAAAGTAATTAGAAGTTTTGACAGATACAGACCAATATACTAAGTGATATACAACAGAAACAAAGAACTCATAAATGGGACCTGAACAATAGTCACATTAGCACAAGCTAGGGATCAGCTGTTGCTAGATTCTACTAGGGGAAAGAGGGAAACAGGAGGCTGGGAGACACATGACAACACAAAATTTACCTTGTCCACTAGCAGGGGAGTGAGGGCCAATTAGAAGCCCAAACTTCACCTGCATGCAGCCTACTTATGTAGTTAATCCTCACTTATACCCCACATCTTTATAATAAAATAAAAAGTTTTGATAGATATAGAATGTAATGTGTCATTAAAAATAATTATATTTATCCAAAGTTGCTTTGGCTAACAGTTCCTGATAACCAATGACTCACTGGGGAAATTTTGTTAAAACAATTAAAGAATTCTCCAAGGGAGCTTAATGCCTAACTCTTGATACATTAACTAGTGTTGGGAATTATTCTTCTAATAGCAAAACACTAAAGATTTCTGTTAACATAATTTGGTAGATTTCATAATCAATACCACCTAGTTACCTCATCTGGGTGTTCCATTACAAAATGACATCATTTTGGTCAGTGAATACACTGTCAAGGTAAGTGTTGCTGAACAATTATCTTCTTAAACTTGACTTTATTAAAAGTTTCATGCATCTCAGTGATTTTTACTTGGAAATTCAGGGAATAGGAATTGTCACATTGACGACTGAGGTCCATTACCTCTACCTCGGATAGTTTTACTTTAGCAATCTATCAAAGTAATTTTGTCTTTTCTTAATTCTGAAAAAAAACTTGCCCTCAAAAACAAATTAAGTTGAAATCTTTCAACAAAACAAGAACTGTTTCTCTTTTCAATAACAATTAGTGTAAAGAATTGGATAAAATATGTTCACTGTATTCAAAAATATCATTTGGGTTCCCTTTAGGGCGTTTGTCAATGTTGAAAACATAAACATCGGGAAGAAAATTACAGATGTTTTCCCCCCTACCTAAAAAAATCAAATGATAATTTTTATAATATCGAAATATAAAAATACTTATCTAAAAATGTGGGGGTGTCTTTCCTGCACTGTTTAGTCCTGGGTATATTGGGTGGACTGCTGAAACCCTGGAATAATAAGCAGCCTTCCTAGTTCCTAACTTATTGCCAGAAAGCCAGTAGTACTATCAGATTCTTAGAGTCAATAGATGCCATTTAAGGTGACCACAGAAATAAAATTTCTGAAATATTTATTTTACCTGTATATAAATCAATTTGAAAGTATTCTAAGAAAAAAGCATGGATATAATTGAAAACTGGAGCGACACACCAAAGAGATGTTGAGTCTGAGTCCTGTTGCATTTTAGTAAGGGCAGCTTAATCAAAGGGGAAGAGATGACACTGAACAAAACAATTCAGAAGTATCAGGGCTTGTTTTAGAGAAAAGGACATGAGCTTTGAGTCATGTATCCTTAAATCCAGACTCAGCTACCTACAAGCCGTGTGGTCTTAGAGAAGCTGCTTTTCTCTCTAAACTTCATTTTCCTTCTTTATAAAGCAGAGTATATGCCAGGACTCTCTACTATAATGTGGACAAAATGCATCATTTAGAATTTTCTAGGAGCCACCTTTTTGAAGGTTAGGTAAAATTAATATTTTCACATTAATAAATTATATACACTTAAATGTATATACCCAATATAGCATCATCTCAGCATGTAATCAGCATGTAATCAATATAAAAATTACTAATGAGCTATTTTATATTTTTTTCCTCATAATAAGTCTTCAATAACTGGTAAACGTTCATTTTATAATTTCAGTGCATTTCCATTTGTAATAGTTGCATTTCAAGTGCTCAATCACCACATGTGTGTTGTGGCTGCTATAATGGATAGCACAGGTATATATCTACCCCTCAGGGCTGTTGTAAGGATAGAATGAAGTAATGTATGTAAAAGACTTAGAACAGTGCTTGTCAAATAATAAGCTCTAAAAATAGTAATGTGAAAACTACTGTTATCCATAGAGCATCGACTATAATAGCCTGTTTGCTAAACTAGGGGCAGGCAAAAATATATAGCATGGCCCTTATCTCTGAATGCAAAAGAAATACAAAGTTAACTATAATTTATGGCCTTTATTACCACATGAATGGTATAAATAAAATGCAATAAATGAGCCGGGCTCGGTGGCTCAACCTGTAATCCCACGCCTTTGGGAGGCTGAGGTGAGTGGATTGCCTGAGCCCATGGGTTCGAGACCCGCCTGAGCAGCGAGACCTCATCTCTACAATAAATCAAAAAATGAGCCGGGCGTGGTAGCGCGCACCTGTAATTCTGGCTACTCGGAAGACTGAGGCGGAAGGATCGCCGGAGCCCAGTAGGCTGAGGCTGCGGTGGCCGGGAGCGGCCACTGCACTCCAGTCTGGGCGACAGAGTGAGACTCCAACTCAAAACAAACAAACAAACAAACAAACAAAATTGCAATAAATGCTCAGGAGGGGAAGATCTACTAGAAATGCCTTATTATTAACTTGGTGAAGAAAATCATTTTGTACTGTGATTTAATTAGATAGGTTGACTTTTGTTAGGAAGTAATGGTGAAGGACCATGGAGATAGCTAAGAAAAATATTCTACCAGAGGGACTAACAGAAGCAAGAATCTAAGGTGGTGAAATAAAAAATACATTCAAGAAATGATGGCAAATGGTTTGGCAAAGAACACAGGGTTTATGTAAGAGTGTACTTGTGTGTGTAAATGCAGATTTGTGTTAGGGTGTAGAGGTCTTAAAAGTTGTACTAAGATATTTGGGCGTCGTTCAGTGTCAGAAGGAAAAAGTAAAAGGAGCACCAATTTAGGAGTCAGGGATCTGATTTCAGCCAGGTTCTGCAACTGCCATGGATATATTTTCGTATCTCGTGCAAGTCATTTTCCCTCCACTATCTTATTTGTAAAATGAGATGGTTGGATCTAAGACAAAGTGAAAACTGACTCTTTCAGCCATGGAAAGGGCCTCTTTGTTGTTCTGCTTCTATTTATGGTATTTTTTAAGATGAAAGTAGCATAATTGAAGAAATGCCTTAGAAATTACTATAGGTAGATTAAAAAGTAAAACAATGGTTACAAAAAGGCCATTTGAGGAGTCATTTCAGTAGTCCTAGAATCTAAAGATAAGGATTTTAACGAATATCGTGGACATAACAGCTGAAAATAAATGACTGGATTATAGAAAATCAGGAAGGAAGAATGAATAAAACTTAGACTGAGGGTGGAAAGAGAAACAAAATGCCGAAATGAATGTTATTACAGGTTGCAGTCTGGAAAACAGAGAGAATTAGTATTTAAAACAGAAATAGGGAGATAATTTGGCTGGAAATGTGGAAAGGGATATAAAATGAGTTTTTTTGTTATTAGGTACAACTTTTATATGTACAATGTGTATGTGTTAGAATGTATGCATATAAGGATTAATGGATATATATCCATTTATATGTATACATATATACATATATGTGTATATATATGTGTGTATGTGTATGTGTGTGTGTATATATATATAAAATGACTTCTGCAAGGACACAAATGTTTTGGTTTCAGAAGTTCACAAAGTAGTAGAATCAGCACTGAGTCAAACAATTATGAAATTAACACAAGCCTTAAATTTAAGAGCTTATTTACCTAGATGATTCAGTGACATTCAAAGAGAAGCCCCAAAGTGTGACGCATAGCTGAGTTTTAATTTATAAGAGAAATTCTAAAACCAGTAAATGAAGCAAGACTTTTTAAATGTAAAGATTTCTATTCACATCCCAGCTTGACCTTCTGAGTCTCAGTCTTCATTTGCTAAAAGGTGAGAATATCAACTTCACAGGGTTGAATGAAGAACATGTGAGGTAAAATGTAAAGCTCTAAACATTATTAGTAGTCACCATTAAAGTAGACCTGGATGACAGAGAAACAGACTCATGTCCTTTCTACTTAAAAATATCATAAAGGTTTTTGCACTATTTATAATACACCATAGTTCTTCATACAAGAATGCATTAAGCATTGATTATTGCAAGTTCTATTATTTTGTATAAAACATTGCAATAATAAGTAGAATGGAGAACTCTTAGCCTTAAGGAGGATTTGTCTAGGTGAGGTGGCAAACAAGTATTGAAAAGTTTAAGATAATGCTTGGCTATTCTAAGTGTATGCTCTCAAAATCAAATTGAACATTTAAACATGTATGCATCAAAAATGAATTAAAATTTGTTTAGTTTGAAAAAATACCAATATTTTATTTGCACATTTTATTAGCATGCAATTAGGAGTCTCCAATTTATGTTAGTCATCTAAAGTGATTATTACACTCAGATAAAGTGTTACCACTCAATTTTCATGGGTTCATTCATTCTATATAAGCTTTTTCAAGGGATTCTATTGCTAGTAATTCCTAAATTAATAAGCACATTCAAATACTTAGGCTTTTATACCAAATCCAACTGAAACTATTTCATCCAAAATTTTAGTGGGACTATTCCTTTTTCTTCAAAAAACTTATAAAGGAGCTTTGACAAAGTTATAAATGTACTTGGAACTAAAATTTGAGGAACTCTCTAATTTATCAAGGTTGATTGGCTCATTTACTAACAGAACAATACATTAAAGTTAGAAGAAATTTAATTTTTGTCTTCTAAGCCAAAATGTGTTGGCAAATTCATCCAATAGAGTAAAATAGATAGCAACACATGTCCTTCCTTGAACCCTATTGGTCAACAAAAAAAGATACTGATTTACTTAATATGAAAATATTCTAAAATCTTGGCAAATTAAAAACAAGAATTCATTACATTTTTAAGAGACATAGGAATGAAGAGGTAGATATGGTCACTCCTTGTTGATATATACTGAGTTATTAATATAAAAGAATAGCAATTACAAAACTAAATAATATTCTATCCAGACTGTTTATTTCTTTCTCATTCTATGAAAATTTTGAACCTCCTAATAACTTGAATGTAACAAAGGAAAAGAAGCAAATCATTTTTACATAGCAGATGTAAAAATATTTAAATGTATAAATACATGTATTTTATTTAAAAATCAACTTTGACTATTTTATTTTTAATCAATGTGGTTAGACTATACTCCATGTTCTTTTTATTTTAAAGATGTTGGGTATAATTCAGGATTAGGTGTACAAGTGGTCACCATACAGGTAAAATTTGAGACTCCCTTTGGTTCCCACTTTGTCTGATTTGAGATCAGGTACCCTTATTGATGTTATGTTTCCCCTACCCCTCCCCTGGAAGTTACTCGTTACTGCCAATTTCTTTCTTAGAGTATCCTGGTAAACATTCAGGGTCCACTTATGAGTGAGATCCTGTGGTACTCAGTTCTTCATTTCTGTGATACAGCACTCAGTATTATAGACTCTAGGTCTATCCAGATCGCTGTGAAGACCATCATTTTGCTCTTCTTTATAGCTGCGTAATAGTCCATTGTGTATATGTACCACATTTTTTTATCCAGGCAACTTTCGATGGACGGCACGGTTGGTTCCATGTTTTTGCTATTGTGAATAGTGCTGCGATAAATATGCAGGTGCAGGTATTTTTTTGAAGAATGATTTAAGTTCCTCCAGGTATATTCCCATAAGGGGGACTACTGGGTCATATAGAAGGACGATTTCTAGTTCTTTTAGGAATCTCCACACTGTTTTCCAAAGAGGTTGAACTAGTTTGCATTCCCACCAACAGTGTAGAAGCTTTCCCTTTTCTCTGCATCCTCACCAGCTTCTGCTGTTTTTTGTATTATTAATGATGGCCATTCTTACTGGAATTAGGTGGTATCTCAATGTAGCTTTGATTTGCATTTCTCTGATGATTAGTGAAGCTAAACTTTTTTTATGTTCTATGTTCTTTAGACATATAGTGTAATCCATGTTATTTTTATGGAATGTTTGCCTTTATAAGTTGTTATAATTTTCCTTGTTAAAATACTGGGCTAAATAACATCTTAAATAATCTATTTAGAAATGTTATGTTCTGAGACAACTATGTCGGTTAGAATTTGTTTTTAAAATTTTAGCAAAATATGCAAAGTAAAAATAGACAATTTTTAAATTATTTCACAGTTTCAAAGAGACATTAATTTTAACATGAACATCATTAGTGCAAATTTTACCTATATTATCATGGCACAATTTTAAATTGTATTCCTACTATATTTTTCACCCCATTGTGAGGTTCTGATGTAGATCCATCTTCAATTCTTCCTAAATTTATCATTAGGACTCTGACATTCAGATGACAAGTGATTTGCATTCGGGTTTGCTTTTTATCACCAATCACCAGGATATTTAAGAAGATACCCATGCACATCTCTGTAAACATTCCACTTTCTAGAGATACTATCCGTAATCAGACTGTGGTGTTTTTGTTTTTTGTTTCTGAGTGTTCCCACCTCGTTTCACACCAACTAGATACCAATATACTGATGTAGTAACTGGCATATCCTGGTATGTAATTTTGAAAATTTTCTAACCCAGAAAGAGTTCAGCGTTCCCATTTCCCAGCAAAACTAATTTTTAAGTCACACATTATATGCTATGCAATAATCCAATATACTTTAAATAAAGTTGAACATGATTATAAATTTATACTCGTTTTAGGAATTTGTTATGATATATATACAGTCTGGCAGTCTTCTAAAATGAGTTCAGGTAAACCTGAAAATCCTCGGCATAAACTTACTGACTCAAATCTGTTCTAGCAGACACAAATTTCTGAAACACCTGAGGCATGGTGCTGCTGAATTATATAATGCTATCATTAGGTTCCAATATTTTCATTTTCTCTATCTTACTAAACTTTCTAAATTTACCAGAGCCTACATAAATACTTCCATTTATGATTTTTATAGAGTTGAATAATGATTAAAAGTTAAATCCCCTCCATTTTTCTTTATGAGTTTTGGTGTTGTTTGGTTTCAAAAATAGGGAATAACATTTTCCCCACTCCAGTTGTTACATAAAGACTACAAGAAAAAGTTATTTGATTCTCAGGAAAGTCACAAACAGCAATGGCCTATAGAGTGAGACTGGAAGTGAAATCCATATGTAATGCCTCTGTCAGCAAAGACTTAGTAGAAGAAGGTTTATAATAAATATTCACATCTGCTGCTTTGGACACTCTAATCCATCCTTAAGATCTTTGCTGTGTCAGGCTTTGTTCTAGATGAAGAAACCCAGTAGTTACAAAGGTTTGCAAATAGGCCGTATTTATCATGGTTAGCTTTACTTTTATAACCTTTCTCTGTTTTAGAGATATTCATGATAATTGGGGGTAAAATTTGTGACTAAATGAATCACTTCAGCTTTAATAATGTTATTATTCTAAAATTTTTATTATGAAATGGACCAGTTCCATTTTCACAATATATACCTACCTAAAATCTGTCAAGAAGGTATCATTGATAACAATACTATGCTGGATGTGGAAGACATAATGACTAAAAGCCCAGACTCTGGATTCGAAGTACTGTGATTAAATACTGGCTCCCTCCATGCCCAGGGTACCATTGTGAGCAAGTTACTTAGCCTTTCCAAGCCTCTATTTCTTCACTCACATAATAGAGTTAGTAGTATTTTCCTTACTATTAGGTTATTGTAAGGATCATATAGAACTACCCACATCAAGCAATAAATGTGGTATTCAGCACATTGAAAGAGTTTAGTAAATTTTAATTATTATTACTGGGGTGATAATATGTCTTCTAAGAGAGATTAAATAATTCAATGGATGATTCAATGTCATACTTATTTATCCTAAGTATTCATCTTGTGTAAGCATATTCTATTGCTTTTACTTGCCTCCAAGTCCCTTGATAGTTTGTTACTAGGCTTCTTTAATAAAAGTATTAGTTAAAATTGGATTTCTGATTTATATTCACTTTGAGGAAATGATTCACTAAAAATGCGTGATAACAGGGCAACCCCTTCGGTTCCCCTCCTACTGTGGGAACTTTTCTGTCCTCTCAATAAATCCTGCTTTCTCAAAAAATAAAAATAAAAAATATATATATTTATATGTGATAACAAAGTTATGTGAATATCCTCTGCTGTATTCTGCTATCTTATGTATCAAAAAATTAATTTAACAGAATTTTAATTTTAAGTTAAAGTAATAAAAGCCCAAGTAATTTTGAAGTGGCAGTATTTATTGTCACTACAGCTCCAAAGAAAATTTGCAGAGTTGATAAGTACCATGATTTTTAAAGCAGAAATGTATATTATTACAGTTTAAGCAATGATTTAGCACAATTATGATAAATGCTTAAAATAGAATACAAATTTTAAATAAAAATCATCCATAAGATATACAGATATATTTGCCATAGAAAAATTTCGAACAGTGTGCTTTCTAAAACTTTTTTAAACATAATTCATTTGAAAAAGAAAGTCGCTTTGCTTGGTTGCTTTTAACTTCCTCTTCTCAAAATGTCTTATCAATAACAAATATAAAGAGACTAGTAGGGCATTTGATGGCCTCTACATACAAAGGGGGTAAAGTATTAAGCTTTATTTCCCCATCTAAAATTGTACAGTCTAATCATTGATGTGTTTTAATTTGTACTCAAATTATTTCCTGTACTGACAGGCACTAGTTCATATTTAATAACTGGCATCTAATAGAAAATTATAGTCTGTTGAACCAAAACAATGCTCCATTGCTTATAAACCATGAATTCTTGAAATAAAACTTTGAATTATTCTCTCTGTCTGTCTCTCTCTCTCTCTCTCTCTCTTTCTCTCTCTCTTTCAGGTCGAGTTTTAGCTCAGGCAAGCAATAATGGGGTTATCCATTTGCTAGATCTGAAATCTGGACAGATTCACAAATTGATGGGCCACGAGAGCGAGGCGCACACGGTCGTGTTTTCTCACGATGGGGAGAGTTTGTTTTCCGGAGGTTCTGACGGCACTGTTCGAATGTGGTCTTGACAGTCAGCATATCCCACTGCGGAGGGCATTCTCTTTAAGGTTTGAAAATGCCTCGTGTAGGGCCAAACCAGCAAATAACTGGCTATGCCAGTAGATAACATTTACAGTTTGCTTTAAAACATGCTTTGGGCATATATTTTAGTGCTCATACTGTCACTAATAAAAAATAATAACTTTCTGCTCATTCATTTGTGTCTGGGTCTTTTTTTTCCTCTCTATTTTGTTAAGAATTTGGAGACACAGCATCTCTAGTAGAGGTTTGGAAGAAACAGCTTTACAATGACGCCTAATGACAGACTAGATGAATTACAGGAGATTGATTTTTAATGTTAGGGAACAAACTGCAGGGAAACCTGGCTACTTTTTTTTTCTTTTTTAATCAAATCCAAGCTGCAGAAAGACCTGAAGTTTAATCATGCAGCGCAGGGAAAGTCTTCTTGCAACCAGAGAGTCAAATAGAATCGACGAGCATACATTTCCACAGATTCCTTGACAATGATTATGCTTTATCTATTCATAATAATCGGGGACTGCAGATCGCCTTAAATCTAAATGCAAGTAAGTGTCTTCCGGAACTTTCATCGCTGCAGCCCATCCAAGAATGCGTTAGGCGCAATTACACATTTCTAAAGAAAAATTTGTGTATTGTAATTTCAATGCAGATAAGTATCTCGCACGTAGAATGCCTTTCCCCCCCCCGCCTAGTGCACGCATCCGCTGTGTAAAGTGCGACTGCTTAGAGAGCACTCCAGCCTGGTTTAAAGAAGCATCTCGGGGATTTCGACAGAGCTGGGCTCAGAAGCCAGTTGTTGGCGCTGT
The DNA here is from genome assembly GCF_000164805.1 of Carlito syrichta. Classification (NCBI taxonomy): domain Eukaryota; kingdom Metazoa; phylum Chordata; class Mammalia; order Primates; family Tarsiidae; genus Carlito; species Carlito syrichta. Next base: position 120,622 of record NW_007022818.1, read on the forward strand.
CCGTGGTGCTGAGGAATTCCCGGCTGCCGGCAGAATGAGCTCCAAATCAGCAGTCTGCAAACTGCTCGCAGTGATGCAGAAACCCAGCTAAAGTTGCTCCTTTCCTTCACGTCCACAGTTAGCATTTTCTGGTGTTCAAGAGGGGATTCAAGCAACATATGGTGGGCGATGGCGATGGCATTGCCGGCGGAGCGGGCTTTCAGCTACAGCATGCTGTTTGTGATCCTCAGAGCCTAGCCAAATCACCTCCACTGCCGTAGCAAACACTGTGTAAGTGAACTCATGTGTGGAGGAGGCGTAATCAACCGGGAAATTTCGTAGAAGGATCTAAGAAAATGCTAAAAATAAGTTCAACATGATTCTACTACTGGGGTCTGGATTTCTACAGGACCAGCACTGCTTCTCGCTTTGAATTCTGAAGACAGGTCCAAAGCAAATTTCTTATGTGTGTCTGCTGGGTTTCTTTCTGGAAGGGCGGGAGACTGCTTCTTGACTGTGGTTTTGAAATGGGAAGTAGAGAGAATGGATTGCCTTTAATTCATGCCTGAAAATGTATTCATTGGGTAATTAAAGTGGAACTGCTTTATTAAAACATACCTGACCTTTTAGTTCATATTGGGCTGTGACCCCTATCACCACCATTAACCTCCAGAGTGATTAGGTAAGTGTATCTTATGACATGAGTTATGTTTGTTTTCTCAAAGAAATAGATGCAGTCATTTTAAATCAGAGGTAGCAATATGGGAGTGGGGGGAAAGTTTAGCTGGGAAGTGATCTTCAGTTAGTAGTGTTTTCTTTCTTATTAAAAATCTCCAGTTAAGCATGTTATTTGATTTCTCTAAGGTTTCTTCTCTTAAATATATAGTGTCTTATACTGCAGGAAGGGCAGCTCAATTAGGAAGGAGGTTGTTTTTTGAAAAAATAGCCTAAGAACTTTGCTATTTTAAGAATATAATCTTGTTTCCTCCATGCAAATTTTAAAACGTCTTTTATATAATAAAAGCATGCTTAATGTTTATGTAAAGTGGATATTATATTTTTATTTTTACCTTTAAGTTTATATCTGCCATAACCTGACACATTAATGCCTACCTGTAGCTTACAAAGAGATCATTTTCTGTCTGTGTTCTTTTGAGGCAGAATCATATGTGTATTTTATATGGCTTATCTTGCATGTATTGATAGATATTGCTGGAAGTGCTGAAATATTATAAGGAAGCCCAGTATCTCCCTTTTCTTCCAAGATAAACTTTCTAAATATGTGAGAGATGTACAAATGCATGCTTTAATTAGTAAATTATATGTATGCTTTTTCAGAATCTTCTGTTATGTTTGTGATCTCTGTAGTAATTTGAGAGAAAAATGCTTTGTCAAAGGGAGCTTCCAGATTCTCAAGTAGAATTATAGGTTTGCATTTTCTTGTTCTGTCATGACTCATTATTTTTGACATATTTTAAAAGAAATTCATCTCCTTTATTATTGCCTACCCAAAAAGAATTCTAATATCTGAGAATATCAGAGGAATCCTAACATCAGTTTTCTGTTAAAAGAGGGCACACTACCTTCCATTTTACTATTACTAGAATTTTCATGTCTACCTTAAAATGCAAATATAACATAATAGCTTATGAAGTGTCCTAATGTAATTTTCATCTTATTTAAAATTATCATCTGTGTATGCTAGAAAAGAGATAGTTTATCATTGCTGTTAATATAACCTAAAATAAACCAATGAATGACATGTATAAGTGATCTGAGAATGTCCTATATACAATCTCAGTGATATTGACATGCAGCCAATAGCACTTAAATAAACAAATGAACTATCTGACAACAGTGTTCCTTATCTATTACTCCCTAAAGTCACAGTTTCCCCATAACCTTTGTGTGAGTTAGTTACTCTAAATATGTATATTAGAGCCCACTACCAACACTTCACACCAAACTAAATGTAGTTTACAAGAGTTAATGTCACCAAATTAATATAAGACATTTTCTATGAACAGTAATGCTCCATTACTATTTTAGAAAACTTTCATAAATGGTTTTATGCTGGCATCATTGTGCAAATTGCCTAAATGCTAATATTTTTGGTATTTCAAGAGTTATGTTTTCAAGACTTTGTGAATGGAATTCATGCTATATTGAAATATTTAATTCAAATAATAGTGCATGAATAATAGACTCAAATTGCTGTAAAAAATTATAGATACATCTTTCCTGCCCACTAGGAGCTTACTTCCTGAGTAAAATAAAGATGTGGCCAATAATACATGAATATGTTTGTAACAACTTTTCACAACATAGAGCTCTCTTATAGTATTTATTATTTTAAATGTTCTTTCTCTTATCCACTGTGGAATAGTTATGCTGTTTTTATTATTAGCTATATTCTAAAAATCTAAATCTATATTCACTGAAACAAGTAACTCATGTTGAGACCATCATTGTTCTTCAATTATGGACATAAATAAGTAAGAAATTCTTTATACTAGCTCCATTCTAACTATAATTTACATTGGACTGTTGGTTTATGCATTTTTTTAGAATAGATTTTTTTCTCACTAATATCCTGAGTTTTGAAACAGATAATTATAACATATGTCCTATCACTGACTAGTCCACTTTAAAGAATAATAGAAAATATTCTTGAGTTATTTGTAAGTAGTTACTTGTTATCACCTTTTGGGGCTCAGTAACACCAGTTTCTACAATTTAGACAAAGCCAATCCTTGAAATTCAGAAGATAAATTTAATCTGAAGATTCCTATATAAAATAATTCCATAGGGACAATTTTTAATGTATATTTTGACAACTATCAACTCTCTAAACTTCACAACAAAGTAAAGATAGTTACATGAACTTAGTATATTTGGGGTCATAGTATCTTCCAAATCAATCCCAAACAAACAGTTGAAGAGCATAGACTTAAATGAATCTATATTCTTCTTATATATGTCAAATTATTCTTTTTAAATATTTATTTTCAGCCTACCCCTCTTGTATCCCCATGGAAGGAGCTGAGAGTATTTAATATTAGGAGCACATCCAGAAGTCTTTGAGGAGGGGGATGGCTCTTCATATTCATGAAGCTTGCATACTTCTGTTGGCTATCCCTGGATTGGTCACTTCTGCTGCCATCAGTCATGAAGACGATCCTGCTGATGAAGGTGACCAGATCTCCAGTAATGACAATCTGATCTTTGATGACTATCGAGGGAAAGGGTGTGTGGATGACAGCGGCTTTGTATACAAGTTGGGAGAACGATTCTTCCCAGGGCATTCCAACTGTCCATGTGTCTGCGCTCTGGATGGACCTGTTTGTGACCAGCCAGAATGCCCTAAAATTCACCCAAAGTGTACTAAAGTGGAACACAATGGATGCTGTCCTGAGTGCAAAGAAGTGAAAAACTTTTGTGAATATCATGGGAAAAATTACAAAATCTTGGAGGAATTTAAGGTATGAGTTACTCTCCCCCAATATTTATTGAATACTGACTTTTCATACTACATTCTTAGTAGATTCTAAATTAAAATTTGAGTGGGAAAAATATATTTTAAAATTTCTCTTTGATTTACAACAATATAATTCTAGTCGGCATGATTAGCACTGTTGTCAACAAATGGTCAATTGGTTTGTTGATCAGTAGCTATAGAGTTTCACAATAACCTTTCTTCCCTCACAAAAAATATTTGGGGCATGTTTAACATCTTTTACTTTTTGCTCTTAAATAGTTCTGTTTTATTTCTGAGAAGAACAATTGCGTTTATAGAATATATGTCTCAAATTAATTTTTAAATTGTGTTCATTTTTTTTTTTTTTTTTTGGTGGGGGACTTATTAACCTGTATTTGGAGCCATTTAACGATATAATCCAGAATTATTTGTTTAGCATGTGGAACTGTAAAGACTACAGAAACATACTTCTTAGTTGTGGTCTTCATATTAAGAAAATGCATTGGGCCTACTTGTTGTCAAGCAAGGTTCCCATTCTGTTCTCTGCTCATTAGATTTTTTTACTTACAGGACTCCCTAGAAAACTGAGTTTTTTTAATTCCAGTCCATTGTAGAGACTTTATTTTTTCAGCCTACATGGTATTTTTCAGTTTTTCTTTTATACTTATGTCATATTTTAAGGTAACTTGTAGTTAATTTTAATCTCTCCTTGGATTCTCTTTGCTCCAATAGCTAGTTTTAATTAGAATGTTCTACAAACCAGATCTGAACTCCAAAGGTATGAATACATGTAAAATGTCTTCCTGAAATGTAAGAGCAGTCTGTGCCTTGGAGTCTATCATATTCATGGCTTGCTATAAGTGGTTCCCATTTTATCTAATCAAGTTCTGTGATGAGGTACTAAGAAACTTATAGACAAAAGAATATAGCTAGTTTTCAATTTGAAAGAAGATATCTCAGTGATTAGCAGTGACCCAACTTCTCTACCCACAAGAGTCAAAGGGTTCCAGAAGTTGGTATGTGGAAAGTAGGTTTCAACTGATCTAATTAAGAATATTTTGTGTACTGGCATTTTGTTGTATTTAGTTCTTTCCAGGTTATGGGTTAAGAACAGTTCTAATATGCATAAGAATATCCGATCATTTAAACTAAATGTCTTAGAACATAAGGAAAAGTTTAATTATAATGATTACATTCAACTTTCTTAGATGTGTTATTCTAGACTTTTGTCTTATATTTTGTTGCACAAAATTGAGAAGTAAAAAGCTTGTGAGTCTAGTAAAATTATTGTTGGTATCAAATAGCAATTAAGAGTACAGTACATTTATTAATGGCTTTGTGGTCTCTAAAATATGTATATACTTTGACATTGACTATTTTTAATTTCAAATAAATGAAAGTAAGTATAAGTACTCAACTCATTTGATTCTAGATGTGGTTCTAGACACATGACACTCTTTTCTAACACTGATATATATCTAGAGTAGAATACAAAAAGGTATTGTAGAAACAGAATCTCATAACCTAGCACAATCAAAAACGACAAAGTTTCTGAGATTTATATAATTTGGTAACCAGTGTTTAATAAATAATGAAAGAGATCGATTGCCTTAGGCAACTCATTACTAAAAATGGTATGGTTTTCCCTCTATTTATTCGATTTATTTTATTACAAATGTAATAACTATGTTACTATGTCAAAACACAGAGATATATAAAGAAAAAGTTGATGATTTCTGCACCCTTCTCATTCTAATCCTACTATACTCTAATTAATCCCTACTAATCCCTACCTAATACGTAGCTCATTAATGTGCACAGCTTTTTCAACTGACTCTTTGTGCCATAAGACTTTTAAATGTGATTAAAAAAATAATAATAAATGTCAATTTTCCACAAAAGTTTAGAGTCATAAAGAGCTTTAGAGACTATAGGGCAAATTTATAACAATGAGAAACTGAGACCAAGGAAGTTTAAATTATTTGTCCACAATTGTCCTGTTATTTAACTTAATTCTAAATGCTACCATTCTAACAATAAAGTCTGTACAACCTCTTAAAGCATTTTGATGCAGAAGTCAGATAGACCTGGATTCAAATCCCAAGCTTGAATGTAAGATTTTGAATACAGTTTTTAAACTTTTGATCCACTGTGGTACTGACTATAAAATAGCCACTGTAAGAATTACTTAACTTGGTAAAAGATGTTAGAAATATTTGCTGTATCATTTATGTGAAATTATTAACCTTGTGATGATTGGCACACCATAGGTATTAAATAAATGTCTCCTTCTAAGCCTAATATCCAGGGATTTACTCTAAGTTCTAAATTCTTCTATAGTTTTATCTATATTTTATAATGGAGGTTCAACTTTAAAAGCCTTTCAAATGAAAGAATTCTAATACCTTTTTGAGAATGTTCTGCTTATCCATATGAACTATATAACTCTAAGTAAATATTAGTCATAATCTGTCATCTTGATTTTCTTCCAACTCAACTTGCAAGCAAGACATAATTAATTTGTAAAGATCTATGGAACTTTAGTATAATAATCTTAATGTGTGATTAAGGAAGTTGTAATGCGAGATATTCTTTACACATAATATATTCATCCAACAAGCATTTATCAGACTGTTTAGTATATAATATACCATAGACTGACTTACATTGGAGAGCAAGATATCTAGGATACAAAATCTCTGTTCACAAGGAAGACTCGATTGATGTGGAAAGACAAGAGGAAAAAGAGCAGTTAAAAGTTAAGTGTATGGCCGGGCTCGGTGGCTCAGCCTGTAATCCCCCGCCTTTGGGAGGCTGAGGTGAGTGGATTGCCTGAGCCCGCGGGTTCGAGACCCGCCTGGGCAGCGAGACCTCATCTCTACAATAAATCAAAAAATCAGCCGGGCGTGGTAGTGCGCGCCTGTAATTCCGGCTACTCGGAAGGCTGAGGTGGAAGGATGCCG